>NC_052318.1:3409074-3456108 GCF_016432855.1 Salvelinus namaycush | reverse complement strand
GTTCCCCTCACCCGCTGTTATAACCTGTCCCTTCACCCAGCTGTTTAACCTGTCCCCTTCACCTAGCTGTTATAGCCTGTCCCCTTCACCTAGCTGTTATAACCTGTCCCCTTCACCCAGCCCTGTTATAACCAGTCCCCCTTCACCCAGCTGTTATAACCTGTCCCCTTCCACCTAGCTGTTATAACCTGTCCCCTCACCCATCTGTTAAAGCCTGTCCCCTTCACCCAGCTGTTATAACCTGTCCCCTTCACCTAGCTGTTATTAGCCTTCCCCTTCCACCTAGCTGTTATACCTGTCCCCTTACACCTAAAGCTGTTATAGCCTGTCCCCTATCACCTAGCTGTATAACCAGTCCCCTTCACCTAACTGTTATAGCCTGTCCCCTTCACCTAGCTGTTATAGCCCTGTCCCCTTCACCTAGCTGTTATAGCCTGTCCCTTCACCCAGCTGTTATAACCTGTCCCCCTCACCCACTTTAACCTGCCTTACCCGCTGTTATAACCACCCCCTTCACCTAGCTGTTATAACCTGTCCCCTTTCACCTAGCTGTTATAACCTGTCCCCTTCACATAGCTGTTTATAATTTCAGTCCCCTCACCTAGCTGTTATAACCAGTCTCCTTCACCTAGCTGTTATACCGTTTATACCTGTCCCCTTGACCCACTGTTAAGGCTGTCCCTTCACCCAGCTGTTATAGACCAGTCCCCTTCACCCAGCTGTTATAACCTGTCCCTTCACCCAGCTGTTATAACCGTCCCTTCACCCAGCTGTTATGCTGTCCCCTTCACCCAGCTGTTTATAGCCTGTCCCCTTCACCTAGCTGTTATAGCCTGTCCCCTTCACCTAGCTGTTATAGCCTGCCCCCATTCACCAGCGGTTATAGAACCTGTCCCCTTCACCGCTGTTATACCTGTCCCCTTTCACCTGAAGCTGTTATATCCTGTCCCCTTCACCTAGCTGTTATAGCCTGTCCCTTCCACCAGCTGTTATAACCTGTCCCCTTCACCCAGCTGTTTTAACCTGTCCCCCTTGCACCCAGCTGTTATAACCAGCCCCCTTCACCCTAGCTGTTATAACCAGTCCCTTTCACCTAGCTGTTATAACTGTCCCCTTCACATAGCTGTTATAATCAGTCCCTTCACCTAGCTGTTATAACCAGTCTCTCTTCACCTAGCTGTATAACCAGTTTTAATAACCTGTCCCTTGACCCAGCTGTTTAGGCTGTCCCCTTCACCCAGCTGTTGTAACCAGTCCTTCACCAGCGTTTAACCTGTCCCTTCACCCGCTGTTATAACCTGTCCCCCTTCACCCAGCTGTGTACCAGTCCTTCACCTAGCTGTTATAACCTGTCCCTTCACCTAGCTGTTATAACCGTCCCTTTCACCTAGCTGTTATAATGTCCCCTTCACCTAGCTGTTATCCTATCCCCTTCACCTAGCTGTATAACCATCCCCTTCACCTAGCTGGTAATAACCTGTTCCCCTTCACCTAGCTGTATAGCCTGTCCCCTTCACCTAGCTGTTATAACCAGTCCCTTTCACCTAGCTGTTATAACCAGCTCCCTTTCACCTAGCTGTGTTATAACCAGTCCCTTCACCTAGCTGTTATAACCTGTCCCTTTCACCTAGCTGTTATAAAATGTTGTCCCCTTCACCTAGCTGTTATACCTGTCCCCTTCACCAGCTGTTATAACCTGTCCCCTTCCACGCTGCTTGTTTATACCCTGTCCCCTCACCTAGCTGTTATAACCTGTCCCTTCACCCAGCTGTTATAGCTGTCCCCTTCACCCAGCTGTTATATAACCTGTCCCTTTCACCCAGCTGTTATAGCCTGTCCCCTTCACCTAGCTGTTATAACAGTCCCCTTCACTAGCTGTTATAGCCTGTCCCTTCCCCTAGCTGTTATAGGCTGTCCCTTCACCCAGCTGTTATAACCAGTCCCCTTCACCCAGCTGTTATAACCTGTCCCATTCACCTAGCTGTTATAGCCTGTCCCCCCTTCACCCAGCTGTTATAGCCTGTCCCCTTCACCTCAGCTGTTATAAACCTGTCCCCTTCACCTAGCTGTTATAGCCTGTCCCCTTCACCCAGCTGTTATAGCCTGTCCCTTTCACCCAGCTGTTATAACCATGTCCCTTCACCCAGCTGTTAAAACCTGTCCCCTTACACCAGCTGTTATAACCAGCCCCCTTCACCTAGCTGTTATACCAGTCCCTTTCACCTAGCTGTTATAACCTGTCCCTTCACATAGCTGTTATAATCAGTCCCCTTCACCTAGCTGTTATAAACCAGTCTCCTTACCTAGCTGTTATAACCAGTTTTATAACCTGTCCCCTTGACCCAGCTGTTTATAAGGCTGTCCCCTTCACCCAGCTTTATAACCAGTCCTTCACCCAGCTGTTATAACCTGTCCCCTTCACCCAGCTGTTATAACCGTCCCCTTCACCCAGCTGTTATACCAGTCCTTCACCTAGCTGTTATAACCGTTCCCCCTTTTTTTCACGCTAGCGGTTATAACCTTCCCTTTCACCTAGCTGTTATAACCCTGTCCCCTTCACCTAGCTGTTATATAGCACCCCTATACCTAGTAACAACTGCTAAACATGTCCCTCACCTAGCTGGTATAGCCTGTCCCCTTCACCTACTGGTATAGCCTGTCCCCTCATCCTAGCTGTTATAACCAGTCCCTTTCACCTAGCTGTTATAACCAGTCCCTTTCACCTAGCTGTTATAACCAGTTCTTCACCTAGCTTGTATTAACGTCGTCCCTTTCACCTAGCTGTTATAAAATGTTTCCCCTTGCATCCCTCTACGCTGTTGATTATAATCCCTGATTCCCCTTCACCTGCTGTTATAACCTTGGTCCCCTTCACCTAGCTGGAATATATAACCAGTGTCCCCTTCACCTAGCTGTTATAAGCGTCTCCTCACCTAGCTGTAACCCCTTCTCTAGCTGTTACTCCTCTCTTATCGTGTTCACCTCATAGCTGTTAATAACCATCGTCCCTTCACCTAGCTTTTGTAACCTTCCCACTAGCGTTATGTGTACATATCCCCTTCACCTAGCTGTTATAGCCTGTCCCCTTCACATGCTGTTATAGGCTGTTCCTCTTCACCCAGCTGTTATAACCAGTGCGTGCTGCCTCCCCCAGCTGTTTATACCTGTCCCATTCACCTAGCTGTTATAGCCTGTCCCCTTCACCTCAGCTGTTATAGCCTGTCCCCTTCGCGCCAGCTGTTTATATACCATTCGCCCTTCACTCACAGCTGTTATAGCCTATCCCCTTCACCCAGGCTGTTTATAGGCCTGTCCCACTTTCACACCCATGCTGTTATAACCAGATCCCCTGCCTTTCCACCTAGCTGTTATAGCCTGTCCCCTCACCCGGCTGTTATAAGCCTGTCCCTCTTCATCCACCAGGCTGTTATATTACACTGTTCCCCTTCACCTAGCTGTTATAACCTGTCCCTTCCCTAGCTGGTTAAGACCTGTCCCTTCACCAGCTGTTAACTATAGCCTGTCGGCCCTTCACCAGCTGTTATAGCCTACCCCTTCACACCAGCTGTTATAACCTGTCCCCCTTGCACCCAGCTGTTATATAACCTGTCCCCTTCACCCAGCTGTATAACCAGTCCGTTCACCTAGCTGTTATAGCCGTCCCTTTTCACCTAGCCTGTATAACCAGTCCTCACCTAGCTTGTTTTATAACACATGTCCCGTTCTCACCTAGCTGTTATAACTGTTCCCCCTTCACCTAGCTGTTATAAGCCCTCCGCTCGGCCTTCACCTTGCTGTTATAACCGTCCCTTCACCCAGACTGTTATACCCTGTCCCCTTCACCTAGCTGTTATAACCTGTCCCCTTCACCTAGCTGGTATAGCCTGTCTCCCCTTCAACCTAGCTGTTATAACCTGTCCCCGCTTTCACCTACTGTTTTACTAACCAGTCCTAACACCTAGCTGTGTTAAACCAGTATCCCTTTTCACCTAGCTGTTATAGTAAATGTCCCCCGTCTTCCCTACTGTGTTATAACCGCCTGCCCCTTTAACTGCCTAGCTGTTATAGCCTGTCCGTTCACCTGCTGTTATAGACCTGTCCCTTCACCCAGCTGTTATAACCTGTCCCCTTCACCTAGCTGTTATAGCCTGTCCCCTTCACCTAGCTGTTATAACCAGTCCCCTTATCACCTAAGCTGTTATAACCAGTCCTTCACCTAGCTGTAAACCAGTCCCTTTCACCTAGCTGTTATAAACTGTCCCCTTCACCTACTGTTATAACCTAGTCCTTCACCTAGCTGTTATAACCATCCCTTCACCTACTGTTATAAACTGTCCCCTTCGACGCATAGCTGTTATAACAGCCCCCTTCACCTAGCTAGTTATAGCGCTGTCCCCTTCACCTAGCTGTTATAGCCTGTCCCCTTCACCCAGCTGTTATAGCCTGTCCCCTTCCCCAGCTGTTATAACCTGTCCCCTTCACCCCGCTGTTATACCTTGTCCCCCTTCACAACCCAGCTGTTATAGTTTTGTCTCCCTTTCTACGCCTATGCTGTTATAACTGTCCCCTTCACCTCATGCTGTGCTCATAGTATTCGTACCTGTCCCTCTTCACCTTCAGGGGCTGTTTAGTATTGGTCCTTGGTTTCCCCCTTCAGCCTAGCTGTTTATGAACCTGTCCCCTTCACCCATCAGCTGTTATTAACCAGTCCCCTTCACCCACTGTGTTTGTGAGAAGCCTCGTTCACAAACCATATAACAACACTGAAGGTGCGGGTGTGTGTGTGAGGGCGGGAGGCCGGGGGTCCCCAGTGTGCGTGCGCGCAGGCTGTTTAAAGACCTTCTCTCCCCAGGTTCGTCCTCCGTCAATACTCTCTGTGATTTCACTTGGCAAGGCGCCAGCCTGATACAACAAAACAATGTATCATCTCGGGGTACCTAGGGCGTCTGGTTTATACATACACGCCGGTCCCCTCACCTAAACGCGGTGTGTATACAGGCCTGTCCCTTTCCTTCACCTACATACAGTAGTTATAGGCCTGTCCCCGGCCCTAGCTGTTATAACCAGGGGTTAGTCTTTGCTTTTATCTGGTCTCTGCCGTGTGCGAGACCTACTAGTATTGATGGGTGAGTCTGTCCCCTTCCCTGCATTACCTCGGTTATGATAGCCCTGTCGCGTCCCCCTTGTGGACTGTGTGAATAAGAACACTGTCGTGCCGTGTGCGCGCGCGAGACTGGTGTAGGGGAACCTGTCCCATTCACCCAGCTGTTATAACCTGTCCCCCTTCACCCGCTGTTACATAACCAGCCCCCGTCACCTATAGCTGTATTTAGACCCGTTGTCGCCTTTCACCTAGCTGTTTTAACCTGTCCCCTTCACCATAGCTGTTATATCAGTCCCCTTCACCGAGCTGTTTATAACCAGGTCTCCTTCACCTAGCTGTTTTATAAACAGTTTTATAACCTTTCCCCTTACCGCACCTGACAGTATCCCGTTATTTAGTACCCTGACAGTATCCCGTTATTCAAAACCCTGACGTATCCCATTATTCAGTACCTGACAGTATCCCTATTTCAGTACCCTGACAGTATCCCGTTATCTTAGTACCCTGACAGTATCCCGTTATTCAAACCCTGACAGTATCCGTTATTAGTACCCTGACAGTATCCCGTTATTAGTACCCTGACAGTATCCCGTTATTCAGTACCCTGAGAGTATCCCATTATTCAGTACCCTGACAGTATCCCATTATTCAGTACCCTGACAGTATCCCATTATTTAGTACCCTGACAGTATCCCATTATTTAGTACCCTGACAGTATCCCATTATTCAATACCCTGAGAGTATCCCATTATTCAGTACCCTGACAGTATCCCATTATTCAGTACCCTGACAGTATCCCATTATTCAATACCCTAACAGTATCCCATTATTCAGTACCCTGACAGTATCCCATTATTTAGTACCCTGACAGTATCCCATTATTTAGTACCCTGACAGTATCCCATTATTCAGTACCCTGACAGTATACACCATTATTCAGTACCCTGAGACGTATCCCCCCTTATTTCAGTACCCTGACAGTATCCCGTTATTCAGTACCCTGACAGTATCCCATTATTTAGTACCCTGACAGTATCCCGTTATTCAGTACCCTGACAGTATCCCATTATTCAGTACCCTGACAGTATCCCGTTATTCAGTACCCTGACAGTATCCCATTATTCAGTACCCTGACAGTATCCCATTATTCAGTACCCTGACAGTATCCCGTTATTCAGTACCCTGACAGTATCCCGTTATTCAGTACCCTGAGAGTATCCCATTATTCAGTACCCTGACAGTATCCCACTATTTAGTACCCTGACAGTATCCCATTATGCAATACCCTGACAGTATCCCATTATTCAGTACCCTGACAGTATCCCATCATTCAGTACCCTGACAGTATCCCATTATTTAGTACCCTGACAGTATCCCATTATTCAGTACCCTGACAGTATCCCATTATTCAGTACCCTGACAGTATCCCATTATTTAGTACCCTGACAGTATCCCGTTATTTAGTACCCTGACAGTATCCCATTATTTAGTACCCTGACAGTATCCCATTATTTAGTACCCTGACAGTATCCCGTTATTTAGTACCCTGACAGTATCCCGTTATTCAAAACCCTGACAGTATCCCGTTATTTAGTACCCTGACAGTATCCCGTTATTTAGTACCCTGACAGTATCCCGTTATTCAGTACCCTGACAGTATCCCGTTATTTAGTACCCTGACAGTATCCCGTTATTCAGTACCCTGACAGTATCCCATTATTCAGTACCCTGACAGTATCCCATTATTCAGTACCCTGACAGTATCCCGTTATTCAGTACCCTGACAGTATCCCGTTATTCAGTACCCTGAGAGTATCCCATTATTCAGTACCCTGAGAGTATCCCATTATTCAGTACCCTGATAGTATCCCATTATTTAGTACCCTGACAGTATCCCATTATTCAGTACCCTGACAGTATCCCATTATTCAGTACCCTGACAGTATCCCGTTATTCAGTACCCTGACAGTATCCCGTTATTCAGTACCCTGAGAGTATCCCATTATTCAGTACCCTGAGAGTATCCCATTATTCAGTACCCTGACAGTATCCCATTATTTAGTACCCTGACAGTATCCCATTATTCAGTACCCTGAGAGTATCCCGTTATTCAGTACCCTGAGAGTATCCCGTTATTCAGTACCCTGACAGTATCCCATTATTCAATACCCTGAGAGTATCCCATTATTCAATACCCTGAGAGTATCCCATTATTCAATACCCTGACAGTATCCCATTATTCAATACCCTGACAGTATCCCATTATTCAGTACCCTGAGAGTATCCCATTATTCAATACCCTGAGAGTATCCCATTATTCAATACCCTGACAGTATCCCATTATTCAGTACCCTGACAGTATCCCATTATTCAATACCCTGAGAGTATCCCATTATTCAGTACCCTGACAGTATCCCATTATTCAGTACCCTGACAGTATCCCATTATTCAGTACCCTGACAGTATCCCATTATTCCGTACCCTGAGAGTATCCCATTATTCAATACCCTGACAGTATCCCATTATTTAGTACCCTGACAGTATCCCGTTATTCAGTACCCTGACAGTATCCCATTATTCAATACCCTGAGAGTATCCCATTATTCAATACCCTGAGAGTATACCATTATTCAGTACCCTGACAGTATCCCATTATTCAATACCCTGAGAGTATCCCATTATTTAGTACCCTGACAGTATCCCGTTATTCAGTACCCTGACAGTATCCCATTATTCAATACCCTGAGAGTATCCCATTATTCAATACCCTGAGAGTATCCCATTATTCAATACCCTGACAGTATCCCATTATTCAGTACCCTGACAGTATCCCATTATTCAATACCCTGAGAGTATCCCATTATTCAGTACCCTGACAGTATCCCATTATTCAATACCCTGACAGTATCCCATTATTCAATACCCTGACAGTATCCCATTATTTAGTACCCTGACAGTATCCCATTATTCAGTACCCTGAGAGTATCCCATTATTCAGTACCCTGACAGTATCCCATTATTCAGTACCCTGAGAGTATCCCATTATTCAGTACCCTGACAGTATCCCATTATTCAATACCCTGACAGTATCCCATTATTCAGTACCCTGAGAGTATCCCATTATTCAGTTCCCTGAGAGTATCCCAATATTCAATACCCTGAGAGTATCCCATTATTCAATACCCTGATAGTATCCCATTATTCAGTACCCTGAGAGTATCCCATTATTCAGTACCCTGAGAGTATCCCATTATTCAATACCCTAACAGTATCCCATTATTCAGTACCCTGATAGTATCCCATTATTCAATACCCTGACAGTATCCCATTATTCAATACCCTGACAGTATCCCATTATTCAGTACTCTGACAGTATCCCATTATGCAATACCCTGACAGTATCCCATTTTTCAGTACCCTGAGAGTATCCCATTATGCAATACCCTGACAGAATCCCATTATTCAGTACCCTGACAGTATCCCATTATTCAATACCCTGACAGTATCCCATTATTCAATACCCTGAGAGTATCCCATTATTCATAATTCCAACCATCTCCCCCTCTCTCTCTCTCTCTCTCTCTCTCTCTCTCTGTCCATCAACCCATCTCCCCCTCTCTCTCTCTCTCTCTCTCTCTCTGTCCATCAACCCATCTCCCCCCTCTCTCTCTCTCTCTCTCTCTGTCCATCAACCCATCTCCCCCCTCTCTCTCTCTCTCTCTCTCTCTGTCCATCAACCCATTTCCCCCCTCTCTCTCTCTCTCTCTCTCTGTCCATCAACCCATTTCCCCCCTCTCTCTCTCTCTCTCTCTCTCTCTCTCTCTCTCTCTGTGTCCATCAACCCATCTCCCCCCTCTCTCTCTCTCTCTCTGTGTCCATCAACCCATCTCCCCCCTCTCTCTCTCTCTCTCTCTCTCTCTCTCTCTCTCTCTCTCTCTGTGTCCATCAACCCATCTCCCCCCTCTCTCTCTCTATCTCTCTGTGTCCATCAACCCCCTCTCTCTCTCTCTCTCTCTCTCTCTGTCCATCCCCCCCCCCCTCTCTCTCTCTCTGTGTCCATCAACCCCTCTCTCTCTCTCTCTGTGTCCATCAACCCCTCTCTCTCTCTCTCTGTGTCCATCAACCCCTCTCTCTCTCTCTCTGTGTCCATCAACCCCTCTCTCTCTCTCTGTGTCCATCAACCCCTCTCTCTCTCTCTGTGTGTCCATCAACCCCTCTCTCTCTCTCTCTCTCTGTGTCCATCAACCCCTCTCTCTCTCTCTCTCTCTCTGTGTCCATCAACCCCTCTCTCTCTCTCTCTCTCTGTGTCCATCAACCCCTCTCTCTCTCTCTCTGTGTCCATCAACCCCTCTCTCTCTCTGTGTCCATCAACCCCTCTCTCTCTCTCTCTGTGTCCATCAACCCCTCTCTCTCTCTCTCTGTGTCCATCAACCCATCTCCCCCCTCTCTCTCTCTCTCTCTCTCTCTCTCTGTGTCCATCAACCCATCTCCCCCCTCTCTCTCTCTCTCTCTCTCTCTCTCTGTGTCCATCAACCCATCTCCCCCCTCTCTCTCTCTATCTCTCTGTGTCCATCAACCCCCTCTCTCTCTCTCTCTCTCTGTCCATCTCCCCCCTCTCTCTCTCTCTCTGTGTCCATCAACCCCTCTCTCTCTCTCTCTGTGTCCATCAACCCCTCTCTCTCTCTCTCTGTGTCCATCAACCCCTCTCTCTCTCTCTCTGTGTCCATCAACCCCTCTCTCTCTCTCTGTGTCCATCAACCCCTCTCTCTCTCTCTGTGTGTCCATCAACCCCTCTCTCTCTCTCTCTGTGTCCATCAACCCCTCTCTCTCTCTCTCTCTCTCTGTGTCCATCAACCCCTCTCTCTCTCTCTCTGTGTCCATCAACCCCCCTCTCTCTCTCTCTGTGTCCATCAACCCCTCTCTCTCTCTGTGTCCATCAACCCCTCTCTCTCTCTCTCTGTGTCCATCAACCCCTCTCTCTCTCTCTCTCTCTCTGTGTCCATCAACCCCTCTCTCTCTCTCTCTGTGTCCATCAACCCCTCTCTCTCTCTCTCTGTGTCCATCAACCCCTCTCTCTCTCTCTCTGTGTCCATCAACCCCTCTCTCTCTCTCTCTGTGTCCATCAACCCCTCTCTCTCTCTCTCTGTGTCCATCAACCCCTCTCTCTGTGTCCATCAACCCCTCTCTCTCTCTGTGTCCATCAACCCCTCTCTCTCTCTCTCTCTCTCTGTGTCCATCAACCCCTCTTCTCTCTCTCTGTGTCCATCAACCCCTCTTCTCTCTCTCTGTGTCCATCAACCCCTCTTCTCTCTCTCTGTGTCCATCAACCCCTCTTCTCTCTCTCTGTGTCCATCAACCCCTCTTCTCTCTCTCTCTCTCTCTCTCTCTCTCTATCTCTCTCTCTCTCTCTCTCTCTCTCTCTCTCTCTCTCTCTCTCTCTCTCTCTCTCTCTCTCTCTCTCTCTCTCTCTCTCTCTCTCTCTCTCTCTCTCTGTCCATCAACCCATCTCCCCCCCTCTCTCTCACTGTCCATCTCCCCCCTCTCTCTCTCTCTGTGTCCATCAATCCATCTCCCCTCACTCTCTCTCTCACTGTCCATCAACCCATCTCCCCCTCACTCTCTCTCTCACTGTCCATCAACCCATCTCCCCCCTCTCTCGCTCTGTGTCCATCAACCCATCTCCCCCTCCTAGATTACAACTCCCTAGTACACAAACTCTCTCTCTCTCTCTCTCTCTCTCTCTCTCTCTCTCTCTCTCTCTCTCTCTCTCTCTCTCTCTCTCTCTCTCTCTCTCTCTCTCTCTATACAAAAGTGAAATAAACAATACAAATTAACAGTAAACATTACACATACAGAAGTTTCAAAACAATAAAGACATTACAAATGTTATATTATATATATACAGTGTTGTAACAATGTACAAATGGTTAAAGCACACAAGTTAAAATAAATAAGCATAAATATGGGTTGTATTTACAATGGTGTTTGTTCTTCACTGGTTGCCCTTTTCTTGTGGCAACAGGTCACAAATCTTGCTGCTGTGATGGCACACTGTGGAATTTCTCCCAGTAGATATGGGAGTTTATCAAAATTGGATTTGTTTTCAAATTCTTTGTGGATCTGTGTAATCTGAGGGAAATATGTCTCTCTAATATGGTCATACATTGGGCAGGAGGTTAGGAAGTGCAGCTCAGTTTCCACCTCATTTTGTGGGCAGTGTGCACATAGCCTGTCTTCTCTTGAGAGCCATGTCTGCCTACGGCGGCCTTTCTCAATAGCAAGGCTATGCTCACTGAGTCTGTACATAGTCAAAGCTTTCCTTAAGTTTGGGTCAGTCACAGTGGTCAGGTATTCTGCCACTGTGTACTCTCTGTTTAGGGCCAAATAGCATTCTAGTTTGCTCTGTTTTTTTGTTAATTCTTTCCAATGTGTCAAGTAATTATCTTTTTGTTTTCTCATGATTTGGTTGGGTCTAATTGTGCTGTTGTCCTGGGGCTCTGTGGGGTGTGTTTGTGTTTGTGAACAGAGCCCTAGGACCAGCTTGCTTAGGGGACTCTTCTCCAGGTTCATCTCTCTGTAGGTGATGGCTTTGTTATGGAAGGTTTGGGAATCGCTTCCTTTTAGGTGGTTGTAGAATTTAACGGCTCTTTTCTGGATTTTGATAATTAGTGGGTATCGGCCTAATTCTGCTCTGCATGCATTATTTGGTGTTCTACGTTGTACACGGAGGATATTTTTGCAGAATTCTGCATGCAGAGTCTCAATTTGGTGTTTGTCCCATTTTGTGAAATCTTGGTTGGTGAGCGGACCCCAGACCTCACAACCATAAAGGGCAATGGGCTCTATGACTGATTCAAGTATTTTTAGCCAGATCCTAATTGGTATGTTGAAATTTATGTTTCATCTCCCCCCTCTCTCTCTCTCTGTCCATCAACCCATCTCCCCCTCTCTCTCTCTCTCTGTCCATCAACCCATCTCCCCCTCTCTCTCTCTGTCCATCAACCCATCTCTCCTCCCCCCAGTTCTTTACTACGGTGACACCATTTACCAGACTGTACAATCAACTCTCCTGACAGTTCTTTACTATGCTGACACCATTTAACAGACTGTACAGTCAACTTCCTGCCAGTTCCTTACTATGCTGACACCATTTACCAGACTGTACAGTCAACTTCCTGCCAGTTCTTTACTATGCTGACACCATTTAACAGACTGTACAATCAACTCTCCTGACAGTTCTTTACTATGCTGACACCATTTAACATACTGTACAGTCAACTTCCTGCCAGTTCCTTACTATGCTGACACCATTTACCAGACTGTACAGTCAACTTCCTGCCAGTTCCTTACTATGCTGACACCATTTACCAGACTGTACAATCAACTCTCCTGACAGTTCTTTACTATGCTGACACCATTTAACAGACTGTACAGTCAACTTCCTGCCAGTTCCTTACTATGCTGACACCATTTAACAGACTGTACAGTCAACTTCCTGCCAGTTCTTTACTATGCTGACACCATTTAACAGACTGTACAATCAACTCTCCTGACAGTTCTTTACTATGCTGACACCATTTACCAGACTGTACAGTCAACTTCCTGCCAGTTCTTTACTATGCTGACACCATTTACCAGACTGTACAGTCAACTTCCTGCCAGTTCTTTACTATGCTGACACCATTTAACAGACTGTACAATCAACTCTCCTGACAGTTCTTTACTATGCTGACACCATTTACCAGACTGTACAGTCAACTTCCTGCCAGTTCCTTACTATGCTGACACCATTTACCAGACTGTACAGTCAACTCTCCTGACAGTTCTTTACTATGCTGACACCATTTACCAGACTGTACAGTCAACTTCCTGCCAGTTCCTTACTATGCTGACACCATTTACCAGACTGTACAGTCAACTCTCCTGACAGTTCTTTACTATGCTGACACCATTTAACAGACTGTACAGTCAACTCTCCTGACAGTTCTTTACTATGCTGACACCATTTACCAGACTGTACAGTCAACTTCCTGCCAGTTCCTTACTATGCTGACACCATTTACCAGACTGTACAGTCAACTCTCCTGACAGTTCTTTACTATGCTGACACCATTTAACAGACTGTACAATCAACTCTCCTGACAGTTCTTTACTATGCTGACACCATTTACCAGACTGTACAGTCAACTTCCTGCCAGTTCTTTACTATGCTGACACCATTTAACATACTGTACAGTCAACTTCCTGACAGTTCTTTACTATGCTGACACCATTTACCAGACTGTACAGTCAACTTCCTGCCAGTTCTTTACTATGCTGACACCATTTACCAGACTGTACAGTCAACTTCCTGCCAGTTCTTTACTATGCTGACACCATTTAACAGACTGTACAATCAACTCTCCTGACAGTTCTTTACTATGCTGACACCATTTACCAGACTGTACAGTCAACTTCCTGCCAGTTCTTTACTATGCTGACACCATTTAACAGACTGTACAGTCAACTTCCTGCCAGTTCTTTACTATGCTGACACCATTTACCAGACTGTACAGTCAACTTCCTGCCAGTTCTTTACTATGCTGACACCATTTAACAGACTGTACAGTCAACTTCCTGCCAGTTCTTTACTATGATGACACCATTTACCAGACTGTACAGTCAACTTCCTGCCAGTTCCTTACTATGCTGACACCATTTAACAGACTGTACAGTCAACTTCCTGCCAGTTCTTTACTATGCTGACACCATTTACCAGACTGTACAGTCAACTCTCCTGACAGTTCTTTACTATGCTGACACCATTTAACAGACTGTACAGTCAACTCTCCTGACAGTTCTTTACTATGCTGACACCATTTAACAGACTGTACAATCAACTCTCCTGACAGTTCTTTACTATGCTGACACCATTTAACATACTGTACAGTCAACTTCCTGCCAGTTCCTTACTATGCTGACACCATTTACCAGACTGTACAGTCAACTTCCTGCCAGTTCTTTACTATGCTGACACCATTTAACAGACTGTACAATCAACTTCCTGTCAGTTCTTTACTATGCTGACACCATTTACCAGACTGTACAGTCAACTCTCCTGTCAGTTCTTTACTATGCTGACACCATTTACCAGACTGTACAGTCAACTCTCCTGACAGTTCTTTACTATGCTGACACCATTTACCAGACTGTACAGTCAACTTCCTGTCAGTTCTTTACTATGCTGACACCATTTACCAGACTGTACAGTCAACTTCCTGACAGTTCTTTACTATGCTGACACCATTTACCAGACTGTACAGTCAACTTCCTGTCAGTTCTTTACTATGCTGACACCATTTACCAGACTGTACAGTCAACTTCCTGACAGTTCTTTACTATGCTGACACCATTTACCAGACTGTACAATCAACTCTCCTGACAGTTCTTTACTATGCTGACACCATTTAACATACTGTACAGTCAACTTCCTGCCAGTTCTTTACTATGCTGACACCATTTACCAGACTGTACAGTCAACTCTCCTGCCAGTTCTTTACTATGATGACACCACCTATGGATGCTGTCTAGTATAGTGCCATTCGTTTTATCACTGGTGACCGAGATAAATACATTTAACAAATGATCTACCCATCTCTTCCTCCTCTCTCTCTGTCTATCTAGCCATCTCTTCCTCCTCTCTCTCTGTCTATCCAGCCATCTCTTCCTCCTCTCTCTCCATCTTTCCATCCAGCTGTAATGCAGAGTATATTTGTTGGTAGATTGATAGAGGACAGGGATGGCTATCCCCTGGTAAAAATATTATCTCTCTCTCTCAGCA
Organism: Salvelinus namaycush; assembly: GCF_016432855.1. NCBI lineage: Eukaryota > Metazoa > Chordata > Actinopteri > Salmoniformes > Salmonidae > Salvelinus > Salvelinus namaycush. The sequence goes on along the minus strand of NC_052318.1, from coordinate 3,441,184 downwards.
TTATACCCTCTAATAATATTCTCTCTCTCAGCATTATACCCTCTAATAATATTATCTCTCTCAGCATTATACCCTCTAATAATATTATCTCTCTCAGCATTATACCCTCTAATAATATTATCTCTCTCAGCATTATACCTTCTAATAATATTATCTCTCTCAGCATTAGACCCTCTAATAATATTATCTCTCTCAGTATTATACCCTCTAATAATATTATCTCTCTCAGCATTATACCCTCTAATAATATTATCTCTCTCAGCATTATACCCTGTAATAATATTATCTCTCTCTCAGCATTATACCCTGTAATAATATTATCTCTCTCAGCATTATACCCTCTAATAATATTATCTCTCTCAGCATTATACCCTCTAATAATATTATCTCTCTCAGCATTATACCCTCTAATAATATTATCTCTCTCAGCATTATACCCTCTAATAATATTATCTCTCTCAGCATTATACCCCCTAATAATATTCTCTCTCTCTCTCAGAATTATACCCTCTAATAATATTATCTCTCTCAGCATTATACCCCCTAATAACATTCTCTCTCTCTCTCAGCATTATACCTTCTAATAATATTATCTCTCTCTCTCAGCCTTATACCCTCTAATAATATTATCTCTCTCAGCATTATACCCCCTAATAACATTCTCTCTCTCTCTCTCAGCATTATACCCCCTAATAACATTCTCTCTCTCTCTCAGCATTATACCCTCTAATAATATTATCTCTCTCAGCATTATACCCCCTAATAACATTCTCTCTCTCTCTCAGCATTATACCTTCTAATAATATTATCTCTCTCAGCATTAGACCCTCTAATAATATTATCTCTCTCAGTATTATACCCTCTAATAATATTATCTCTCTCAGCATTATACCCTCTAATAATATTATCTCTCTCTCAGCATTATACCCTCTAATAATATTATCTCTCTCAGCATTATACCCTCTAATAATATTATCTCTCTCAGCATTATACCCTCTAATAATATTCTCTCTCTCTCTCAGCATTATACCCTCTAATAATATTATCTCTCTCAGCATTATACCCTCTAATAATATTATCTCTCTCAGCATTATACCCTGTAATAATATTATCTCTCTCAGCATTATACCCTCTAATAATATTATCTCTCTCAGCATTATACCCTCTAATAATATTATCTCTCTCAGCATTATACCCTCTAATAATATTATCTCTCTCAGCATTATACCCTCTAATAATATTATCTCTCTCTCTCAGCATTATACCCTCTAATAATATCATCTCTCTCTCAGCATTATACCCTCTAATAATATTATCTCTCTCGGCATTATACCCTCTAATAATATTATCTCTCTCAGCATTATACCCTCTAATAATATTATCTCTCTCAGCATTATACCCTCTAATAATATTATCTCTCAGCATTATACCCTCTAATAATATTATCTCTCTCTCTCAGCATTATACCCTCTAATAATATTATCTCTCTCAGCATTATACCCTCTAATAATATTATCTCTCTCAGCATTATACCCTCTAATAATATTCTCTCTCTCTCTCAGCATTATACCCCCTAATAAAAACACTTGCCAACTCCGTGGGCGCCTCAGTACTGCTGCCCTCTGGTCCAACCTCTACTTGTATGTGTGTGTGTGTGTGTGTGTGTGTGTGTGTGTGTGTGTGTGTGTGTGTGTGTGTGTGTGTGTGTGTGTGTGTGTGTGTGTGTGTGTGTGTGTGTGTGTGTGTGTGTGTGTGTGTGTTTGTGCGTGCGTTTTCACCTTGTAGTCCTAGTCTCGCAACACAAATCTCCACCACTATACACCTGAGGTGGGACCAAGTCATTGTTTTACAAGTCACAAGTAAGTCTCAAGTCTTAGCACTCAAGTCCCAAGTCAAGTCCCAAGTCAAGTCCCAAGTCAAGTCCCAAGTCAAGTCCCAAGTCAAGTCCCAAGTCAAGACAGACAAGTCCGAGTCAAGACCGTCAAGTCTCAAATCAAATCTCAAGTCCTAAACCTTGAGTTTCGAGTCCTAAACAAGTCATAATGTGCTCTTCACCAAATGTAATTCCATTTCATATTTTTAACAAGAGTAACAGTTAGTATATTACATTTATGCAAATCATGAATGCTTTTAAAAATATATTTATTACTTTCCAAATAAACTTTATATTTCCATGGAACTACATGGGTAGCCATGAGAAAGACCCCCCCCCCCCCCCCCCCCCCAATAGCAATCGACTATCGAGGATCGCTTTGGGGCGCAATCGGGCGATGTAGGCTTGTACACAGCCGCCCAACCTTAACACACACACGCTGTGTGTGTTGTTACAGTAGGCTAACGTATGTCAATGGCTTTAGGAACAGCATTAACATCAGGCAGGATTTAGGCTACCAACTGCCTAGCCAGTTGTAGCTCAATCTTGGGTGCAATGATCACACTGACTGATTGTGTGGAGGCTCATTGATTTAATGTTACGTTAGCCAACATGATACACTGGTAAAGTAATAAAAAATATAGCTGTCGGTTATATTAGCCACGACTTACCGTTCTTTGTGCAGCTTCAAATGTCGAACAAAGTTGGAAGTTGTTGGCGTCTGTAATTTTCTTCCCGCGTGTTTTGCAAGTTGCAATCCGTTTGCTGTTGATACAGTGTCGTCTTTATATCCGAAAATAATAATTTTGGGTATCATCTTTCCAAGGGCTCCATCTGAATTCACTCGCCGACGTTCCTCTGCACTGCCACGCGCAACTTTTTCTCAGCTGGCACAATTTGATTGGCTGCTGTCCGATTCAAACTGTAATCCGTTAAATTAAGAGTTGATGCGCTGCACACTTTTTTTAATAGCATCATTTTTAATATTTGGGCTTGGGGAGGGTATCAAGTCAGGTCGAGTCATAAGGCTCAAGTCCAAGTCAAGTCACGAGTCATTGGTGTTAAAGTCGAGTTGCAAGTCATCATATTTGTGACTTGAGTCTGACTCGAGTCCAAGTCATGTGACTCGAGTCTCCACCTCTGCTATACACCATCCATAACTTACTGTGTGCAGAGAGTGCATCGGCCAAGCCCAGCCATCCATCTCCACAAGGTTGAGCTGCTGGGGGGTAGATCAGCGGCCGCTAGCCGAGAGAGGCTCAGCCTGGGCGGGGAGGAGAATGAGGAAGGGCCTGGTGATGGATGGTGGAAGTTGGAGAACTGGGCTGAGGTTACACTTTATCGTGCACTGCTTTTTACCCAGGCCTATCAGACTCTAGTCTTGGATATCCCAATCTTCGAGCAAAGTACAAGATCTTGGGAGGTTGTCAGCTTCTCTCTGACATTTACAAAAGGGGGGAATAAACTTTTCCTTGGAGTCTTCTCAACTCTCCCAACAAATCAGGAGTTTGGGTAGGCGGGTCTTTGGGTATTAAACGGATACGGCAGTGACGTTACCGGTGATGCGCATCCCAATTCTGACTTATTCTCTGTCCCAACTGACACCGAAAACTAAACGTTTTAGCTGGAGCACTGATAGATTACCGGAAGCAAAACTGTCTGTTTAGAGAGACTAATCGAGCTCTGAGGACAGAGACATAAATATATTGTCTCAGCTCGGAGAGGGCTGGGAGAGAGGGGTGACAGAATCTGGATGTATTGAGACGGTGAACTGGGTGTGCTGTGATTGTACTTGCAAACTTCTACAGGGGTGGCAGGTAGCCTAGTGGTTAGAGCGTTGGGCCAGTAACTGAAAGATTGCTAGATCGAATCCCTGAGCTGATGAGGTAAAAATCTGTCGCTCTGCCCCTTGAACAAGGCAGTTAACCCGCTGTTCCTAGCCCGTCTTTGAAAATAAGAATTTGTTCTTAACTGACTTGCCTAGTTAAATAAAAAAATTAAAACACACATTTAAAAAACTTCACACCTAGGCTGCAGATTGTAATATTAAGCCCTAAAAAAGAGAGAAGATTAGGGTCACCGTCGTGTTCCCATTGGACAAATTCAGATCCATTCAAGCAACCCACCGCCACACGTCCTAAACTATGATCTCTCACCCGCCACACGTCCTAAACTATGATCTCTCACCCGCCACACGTCCTAAACTATGATCACCCACCGCCACACGTCCTAAACTATCATCTCCCACTGCCACACGTCCTAAACTATGATCTCTCACTGCCACACGTCCTAAACTATGATCTCCCACTGCCACACGTCCTAAACTATGATCTCCCACCGCCACACGTCCTAAACTATGATCTCTCACTGCCACACGTCCTAAACTATGATCTCCCACCGCCACACGTCCTAAACTATCATCTCCCACTGCCACACGTCCTAAACTATGATCTCTCACTGCCACACGTCCTAAACTATGATCTCCCACTGCCACACGTCCTAAACTATGATCTCCCACCGCCACACGTCCTAAACTATGATCTCTCACTGCCACACGTCCTAAACTATGATCTCCCACCGCCACACGTCCTAAACTATGATCTCTCACTGCCACACGTCCTAAACTATGATTTCCCACTGCCACACGTCCTAAACTATGATCTCCCACTGCCACACGTCCTAAACTATGATCTCCCACCGCCACACGTCCTAAACTATGATCTCCCACCGCCACACGTCCAAACTATGATCTCTCACCCGCCACACGTCTTAAACTATGATCTCCCACCGCCACACATCCAAACTATGATCTCCCACCGCCACACATCCTAAACTATGATCTCTCACACGTCCTAAACTATGATCTCCCACCGCCACACATCCAAACTATGATCTCCCACCGCCACACATCCAAACTATGATCTCCCACCGCCACACGTCCAAACTATGATCTCTCACCGCCACACATCCAAACTATGATCTCCCACCGCCACACATCCAAACTATGATCTCCCACCGCCACACGTCTTAAACTATGATCTCCCACACGTCCTAAACTATGATCTCTCACACGTCCTAAACTATGATCTCTCACACGTCCTAAACTATGATCTCCCACCGCCACACGTCCTAAACTATGATCTCCCACCGCCACACGTCCTAAACTATGATCTCCCACCGCCACACGTCCTAAACTATGATCTCTCACCCGCCACACGTCCTAAACTATGATCTCTTGCTTTATGTCAATGTAACCTTGATTCACTGATGACATCACTTACTGAGAGATGATTGTTGACCAGTAAGAGACGCTGTGCCAGAAGGTGCTCTCTCTCTCTCTCTCTCTCTCTCTCTCTCGCTCACTCTCTCTCTCTTTCTCTCTCTCTCTCTCGCTCACTCTCTCTCTCTTTCCCTCTCTCTCTCGCTCTCTCTCGCTCGCTCTCTCTCTCTCTCTCTCGCTCACTCTCTCTCTTTCTCTCTCTCTCCTTCACTGCCCGCACCTCTCTCTCTTTCTCTCCCTCCCTCTGGCATCTCTGTTTCCTATCTCTCTCTCTCTTGCATCTCTCCCCCTCTCTCTCTCTCTCTCTCTCTCTCTCTCTCTCTCTCTCATAGGCAGTTTTCTTTCCAAGGTGTCACTAATAGCCCCTCTCTTCACTATAAGTGGCTGCCTGCCACCTTGGCATTGTGGCCCTTACCTGCCTACGGAATACGGGTGCAAATGATCTCTTGGCTAACCCCGGCACATTTAATGTACATGGACGTTGCATTACTGTAGTATTGATGTTGACTAATGTGCACTGTCCCTGTAAAATGACTACAATAAAGAGCTGTGTGTGTGTGTGTGTGTGTGTGTGTGTGTGTGTGTGTGTGTGTGTGTGTGTGTGTGTGTGTGTGTGTGTGTGTGTGTGTGTGTTGTCAGTAGGACAAACAGCGGTCACCGGGCTATCAAATAGAAACCATTATGTAACAGTAGACAAACACACTTGGGTTCACGTATCAGCTGCCAAACCGTCTGTGACCATGTTTCAGTAGTGTTTCTCTTCGTGTGACTGGGATCAGGAGGGACAGGTACACTTTACCTGAACCACCTGTCGTAAGGGCATTATAAGACTGTCATAAGGGCATTATAACACTGTCATAAGGACATAACGCTATCATAATTGCATTATAACACTGTCATAAGTGCACTATATGCTGGTGTTGTGGATGCAACCAGTGACTGCCTTGACGGTGTCTTAGCTGAGGCTAGTGCTGTGTACAGTAGAGTACAATCAAATCAAATGTATTTATATAGCCCTTCTTAAACCAGCCTAAAACCCCAAACAGCAAGCAATGCAGGTGTAGAAGCACGGTGCTGCGATAGAAGGATCTGTAACAGCTCTGACCGGGTGCCTTGGCCAAGTGAGACTGGGACTGCTGACTGTCTTAAAACCTCTTGAAGCTAGAGGGCAGTATTTTTATGTTTGGAAAAATAACGTTCCCAATGTAAGCTGCCTATTTCTCAGGCCCAGATGTTAGAATATGCATACAATTGACAGATTAGGATAGAAAACACTCTAAAGTTTCCAAAACTGTCAAAATATTGTCTGTGAGTATAACAGAACTGATTTTGCAGGCGAAAACCTGAGGAAATCCAACCCGGAAGTGCCTCTTATTTTGAAAAATCCCTGTTCCATTGCCTGCCTTTCCTCCATTTAAAGGGATATCAACCAGATTCCTTTTCCAATGGCTTCCACAGGGTGTGACCAGTCTTTAGACATAGTTTCAAGCTTTTATTTTGAAAAATGAGTGAGATTTATCAAATTGCGTCAGTGGATAGCCAGCTGTCCTTCGATTAGTTCCTGCGCGCGAAAGTGGTAGCTCGACATTTTCTTTATCTCTTGTATTGAATTGTTTACCGTCCTGTTGAAATATTATCGATTATTTATGTTAACCTGTTTGGGCTGCAGGGGCAGTATTGAGTAGCCGGATAAAAGGTGCCCATTTCAAACGGCCTCGTACTCAATTCTTGCTCGTACAATATGCATATTATTATTACTATTGGATAGAAAACACTCTCTAGTTTCTAAAACCGTTTGAATTATATCTGTGAGTAAAACAGAACTCCTTTTGCAGCAAACTTCCTGACAGGAAGTGGAAAATCTGAAATCCATGCTCTCTTCTAGGGCCTGCCTATTAAAGTCCTTGATATTTATTCGTTTAGATGCACTTCATACGTCTTCCACTAGATGTCGACAAGCAGTGAGAGAAGAAATGGAGTGTGTAACTTGATCTGGGCTCGAATAAATGCTCTTTGTATGACGTGTCACCAGTTTCCTGTTTTCTGGAGAGCGCGTCAAGGGACCTGGATTTGCCTTCTGGTAAGCTGTCGTTATGGACGACTAATATCTCCGGCTTTGATTTTATTTGATACATGTGATAATATCATCGTAAAGTATGTTTTTTCAATATAGTTTAATGAGATTATTGAAATTTTTTCGGGAGTTTTGCCGTTTTCCATTCTCTGAGTTTGTTGACGATGGAGAGATTCGCGCCACTTGGCAAGTGTGCTTGCTAAATCGAGAGGGAAAAAGGCCGTTCTAAATCCAAACAACGATTGTTCCCGACAAAGGACCCCTTGTACAACATTCTGATGAAAGATCATCAAAAGTAGGACCCATTTTATGATGCTATTTCATATATCTGTCGTACATGTGAACTAGTAGTTTGCGGCCAGGTTTTGGGTACTCTCTCGCCATAACGTAAACTGCATATCGTAATGAAGTTATTTTTAGAATTCTAACACGACGATTGCATTAAGAACTAGTGTATCTATCATTTCCTATACAACATGTATTTTTTAGTTATGTTTATGAATAGTTATTTGGTCAGAATATGTGTGTCAGAAAAAGTGTCAGAAAAATATCCGGACGTTGTGGGAAAAAGATGCTACGTTAGCACAATGTATAACCACTGATTTCAGCTCTAAATATGCACATTTTCGAACAAAACATAAGTGTATGTATAACCTGATGTTATACGACTGTCATCTGATGAAGCTTATCAAGGTTAGTCAAAAATTATATATATTTTGCTGGTTTGTTACGATCGCTAACTTTTGCTACTGGGGAATGGCTTGTGTTTCTGGCTATTGTGGTAAGCTAATATAACGCTATATTGTGTTTTCGCTGTAAAACACTTAAGAAATCGGAAATATTGGCTGGATTCACAAGATGCTTGTCTTTCATTTGCTGTACACTATGTATTTTTCAGAAATGTTTTATGATGAGTATTTAGGTATTTGACGTTGGTGTCTGTAATTATTCTGGCTGCTTTCGGTGCAATTTCTGATTGTAGCTGCAATGTAAACTATGATTTATACCTGAAATATGCACATTTTTCGAACAAAACATAGATTTATTGAATAACATGTTATAAGACTGTCATCTCATGAAGTTGTTTGTTGGTTAGTTTGGTTGGTTCTTGGTTAGTTAGGTTGGCTTTGTGCATGCTACCTGTGCTGTGAAAAATGTCTGTCCTTTTTTGTATTTGGTGGTGAGCTAACATAAATATACGTGCTGTTTTCGCTGTAAAACATTTTAAAAATCGGACATGTTGGCTGGATTCAGAAGATGTGTACCTTTCATTTGCTGTATTGGACTTGTTAATGTGTGAAAGTTAAATATTTCTAAAAAATATATTTTGAATTTCGCGCCCTGCACTTGAAGTGGCTGTTGTCATATTGTGGCCGGCCTCGGGCTTGCAGCCAGAAGAAGTTAAAAACAACCTGAGGATTGATTATAAAAAAACGTTTGACATGTTTCTACGAACTTTACGGATACTATTTGGAATTTTCGTCTGCCCTTCATGACCGCTCGAGCCTGTGGATTTCTGAACATAACGCGCCAACCAAACGGAGGTTTTCGGATATAAAAGGAATCTTTTATATCCGAAAATTTATGTTCCAGAGACAGACTACACCAACCACCTCCTCCGACCTTATCTGTTACACTCTGTGTGTGTGTGTGAGAAAATAGAGAAAATAGACACGGAGAGAGAACAGAGAAAATAGACAGAGACAATAGACAGAGAGAAAATTGAGAAAATAAACACGGAGAGAGAGAACAGAGACAATAGACACGGAGAGAGAACAGAGACAATAGACAGAGAGAAAATTGAGAAAATAGACACGGAGAGAGAGAACAGAGACAATAGACACGGAGAGAGAACAGAGACAATAGACACGGAGAGAGAACAGAGACAATAGACACGGAGAGAGAACAGAGAGAATAGACACGGAGAGAGAGAACAGAGACAATAGACACGGAGAGAGAACAGAGAGAATAGACTTCCTGGGAAGTTCTTGAGAAGAATCCACTTGACTGTTATGGTCAGGGTCAGGGTTCAAAGTAATTCTCCACTGAATTGAAAGTTCCTCATTGTTTTTCTATGAGGTTTTTATTTTCAATTTGGAAATATACATTTTAATTTCATTTACTTCCTGAATTGAAAACGGAAATTGACCCCCCCAATCCCTGGTTGAGATTCACACCAGGTATGAAAAGGTTAAAGGTCGCGCCCTCACCTCTCCAGCACCAACATCCTGGCTTGCTTCGACTTATTACACTTGCTGCACCGTGATTGGTTGGCAGCATTGAGAGGGTGCCAATCAGTAACCACCTTGGTGAAAGTGGTGAGAGTCTTCTCACATCTGAAAGAAAAATACATTTCATAGTTTGTGTTTCTTCATCTGAATACTGACACACACTTAGTGACGTGTGTGTGTGTGTGTGTGTGTGTGTGTGTGTGTGTGTGTTGACTCATAAACGGCGGTTATATCTGCGGGGTGGGGGGGGTTTAGGGTCGTTAAATATTGTGTGGATGAAGGGCTGACGGGTTGAATAAATAATAAAGAGAAAATAATCCCTTCAAGTTGAATTGTTTTTCATTTTATATCTACATGTCACGTTCGTCATAAGGAGTAGACCAAGATGCAGCGTGGTATGTTTCCATCCTTTATTTTGGAATAGAAAACGTCAAGGAACAAAACAACAAAACGAAAGGTGAAGCTCAGAGTAGTGCTCACAGGCAACTATACCTAGACAAGATCCCACAAAGCACAATGGGGAAATGGCTGCCTAAATATGATCCCCAATCAGAGACAACGATAAACAGCTGCCTCTGATTGGGAACCACACCAGGCCAACATAGAAATATAATTCACCTAGATATCACACCCGACCTAACCAACAGAGAATAAAAGCTCTCTATGGTCAGGGTGTGACACTATAGGCTACACTGAGGTTTATCTTTCATTATCTGGCATAAGTGAGTAACTCTTAAGATTTAGGGCCTAACTGCACCAAGTAGTCGACACGCCAATCGCCCAATGCTTTCGGGAACGGGCAAAAAAAGTTTACGTTGATCCATGGTGGCAAAAAGAACAATGTCAGCATTTAATTCTGTAAGAGAAACGCTGCAAAATGTTGAGTTGAAAATAAAGAGAAGGGAGGGACGGAAAGTAATGTTTGGAAAAGATTTGCTGAAGTGGTAAAAGAGGATGATAGCAGTGCCGGCTACGCTACGGCTACATCACGGCTACGCTACATTAAGGCTACGCTACATTAAGGCTACGCTACATTAAGGCTACGCTACGGCACGCTACATTAAGGCTACGCTACATTAAGGCTACGCTACGGCTGCGTTACGCTACGGCTGCGTTACGGCTACGCTACGGCTGCGTTACGGCTACGCTACGGCTGCGTTACGGCTACGCTACGGCTGCGTTACGCTACGGCTGCGTTACGGCTACGGCTACATCACGGCTACGCTACATTAAGGCTACGCTACGGCTACGTTACGCTACGGCTGCGTTACGCTACGGCTACATCACGGCTACGCTACATTAAGGCTACGCTACGGCTACGTTACGCTACGGCTGCGTTACGGCTACGGCTGCATTACGCTACGGCTGCGTTACGGCTACGGCTGCGTTACGCTACGGCTACATCACGGCTACACTACATTAAGGCTACGCTACGGCTACGGCTGCGTTACGCTACGGCTGCGTTACGCTACGGCTGCGTTACGGCTACGCTACGGCTACGTTACGGCTATGTTATGTGTGATTATTGTGAGAGGCGCTACACAAATTCGACAGTCACAAGACGGGGACTTCAAATAGGCCTATGGCACATACAGGGAACTGTAGCTTTCTGTTCAGATGGGCTAAATGGAAACTGAAATCTGGGCACTGACTGTGGATCTATAACCTCTCACATAGCCTTAATATTAACTCCTGCAGAATTAATTATTGCAGTAAAATGATACACCAAATGTAGACTACATTTTGACTCAGGAACAGAAGAAATATGATATCTTTCTTTCAGCATCTTGAGAGATTGTGAATGGCTTTTAGACACCGTCCTGTAGAGGTGCTGTCTTTATCAGCATCTTGAGAGATTGTGAATGGCTTTTAGATATCGTCTGTAGAGGTGCTGTCTTTATCAGCATCTTGAGAGATTGTGAATGGCTTTTAGACACCGTCCTGTAGAGGTGCTGTCTTTATCAGCATCTTGAGAGATTGTGAATGGCTTTTAGACACCGTCCTGTAGAGGTGCTGTCTTTATCAGCATCATGAAAGATGATCGTATTTCAACATAAAATATACATCCAAGACGAACTGAAATCTGATCAGAAACATGTTGGGTCATTTTCACAGCTTTTTATTTCCTTACAACGGGTCAAACTGAGCATCTTTCTCGTCTTTTTTGTTGTTGTTGTTGTTGTTAAACATCAAGGCTCAGCGAAAGAAGAGACAAAAGTGAAAACTACCGATGCCAACTAGATTGAAGCCTTCATTCTATCGATTTAGAACATTATTCTGGTTTATTTAGTCTTCTAGGGCAACATATAATGACAGAAGAGAAGCTGACGAACAAATAGCCTACTAAAATATTGGGAAATTATCAGTAGAAAACAGGCAAAAAAATAAGTCCTGCATCCCCTGTCCCCCAAAAAAAGATTTCTGCTGTCTACAGCGCATTAGTGGGTTAGGGTGGGTTGAGGCCTCAGATTTTCACTTTATCACATATAGTCGGGCGGTTGCAGATGGGTTACTAGCATTTGGGAGTGGGTACGGGTGAACAAACAGTTGTGTGTGCGTGTGCTTGAGTGCGTGTACTTGTGTGTGCTCATGTAGGGTGGCGTAGGGTTGGCCCGTAGGGTTCATCGCTTAAAAGCATTGGATCAGAGGCATCGGTATGGAATTACCATAGCCGTGGGAAGAAGGGGTTCTGCAGCACCACCTGAAACATAATAATACAAAAAATATATATATATTATTATTTTTGCGAATAAAATGTTTTTTTCCCACACTGACCCATATTTTCTGTAGCACTGCCCCAATTTTGGGGTTTATTGCTGCTCTCTCCAGAAAATGACTTCAGTCTGTCATTGAGCAACTCATAACTGAACCAGTTCTTCTCCTTAATAATTCAATACATGCAGAGACCTACAACACCCTCAGACGGGGAGGCAGTCGAGGCTGACACACACGTGAAGATGACTGAGTCATGCAGAGACCTACAACACCCTCAGACGGGGAGGCAGTCGAGGCTGACACACACGTGAAGATGACTGAGTCATGCAGAGACCTACAACACCCTCAGACGGGGAGGCAGTCGAGACTGACACACACGTGAAGATGACTGAGTCATGCAGAGACCTACAACACGCTCAGACGGGGAGGCAGTCGAGGCTGACACACACGTGAAGATGACTGAGTCATGCAGAGACCTACAACACCCTCAGACGGGGAGGCAGTCGAGGCTGACACACACGTGAAGATGACTGAGTCATGCAGAGACCTACAACACCCTCAGACGGGGAGGCAGTCGAGGCTGACAGACGTGAAGATGACTGAGTCATGCAGAGACCTACAACACGCTCAGACGGGGAGGCAGTCGAGGCTGACAGACGTGAAGATGACTGAGTCATGCAGAGACCTACAACACCCTCAGACGGGGAGGCAGTCGAGGCTGACACACACGTGAAGATGACTGAGTCATGCAGAGACCTACAACACCCTCAGACGGGGAGGCAGTCGAGGCTGACAGACGTGAAGATGACTGAGTCATGCAGAGACCTACAACACCCTCAGACAGGGAGGCAGTCGAGGCTGACACACACGTGAAGATGACTGAGTCATGCAGAGACCTACAACACCCTCAGACGGGGAGGCATTCGAGGCTGACACACACGTGAAGATGACTGAGTCATGCAGAGACCTACAACACCCTCAGACGGGGAGGCATTCGAGGCTGACACACACGTGAAGATGACTGAGTCATGCAGAGACCTACAACACCCTCAGACGGGGAGGCAGTCGAGGCTGACAGACGTGAAGATGACTGAGTCATGCAGAGACCTACAACACCCTCAGACGGGGAGGCAGTCGAGGCTGACACACACGTGAAGATGACTGAGTCATGCAGAGACCTACAACACCCTCAGACGGGGAGGCAGTCGAGGCTGACAGACGTGAAGATGACTGAGTCATGCAGAGACCTACAACACCCTCAGACGGGGAGGCAGTCGAGGCTGACAGACGTGAAGATGACTGAGTCATGCAGAGACCTACAACACCCTCAGACGGGGAGGCAGTCGAGGCTGACACACACGTGAAGATGACTGAGTCATGCAGAGACCTACAACACGCTCAGACGGGGAGGCAGTCGAGGCTGACACACACGTGAAGATGACTGAGTCATGCAGAGACCTACAACACGCTCAGACGGGGAGGCAGTCGAGACTGACACACACGTGAAGATGACTGAGTCATGCAGAGACCTACAACACCCTCAGACGGGGAGGCAGTCGAGGCTGACACACACGTGAAGATGACTGAGTCATGCAGAGACCTACAACACCCTCAGACGGGGAGGCAGTCGAGGCTGACACACACGTGAAGATGACTGAGTCATGCAGAGACCTACAACACGCTCAGACGGGGAGGCAGTCGAGGCTGACACACACGTGAAGATGACTGAGTCATGCAGAGACCTACAACACCCTCAGACGGGGAGGCATTCGAGGCTGACACACACGTGAAGATGACTGAGTCATGCAGAGACCTACAACACGCTCAGACAGGGAGGCAGTCGAGGCTGACACACGTGAAGATGACTGAGTCATGCAGAGACCTACAACACCCTCAGACAGGGAGGCAGTCGAGGCTGACACACACGTGAAGATGACTGAGTCATGCAGAGACCTACAACACCCTCAGACGGGGAGGCAGTCGAGGCTGACACACACGTGAAGATGACTGAGTCATGCAGAGACCTACAACACGCTCAGACGGGGAGGCAGTCGAGGCTGACACACACGTGAAGATGACTGAGTCATGCAGAGACCTACAACACCCTCAGACGGGGAGGCAGTCGAGGCTGACACACACGTGAAGATGACTGAGTCATGCAGAGACCTACAACACCCTCAGACGGGGAGGCAGTCGAGGCTGACACACACGTGAAGATGACTGAGTCATGCAGAGACCTACAACACGCTCAGACAGGGAGGCAGTCGAGGCTGACACACGTGAAGATGACTGAGTCATGCAGAGACCTACAACACGCTCAGACAGGGAGGCAGTCGAGGCTGACACACACGTGAAGATGACTGAGTCATGCAGAGACCTACAACACCCTCAGACGGGGAGGCATTCGAGGCTGACACACACGTGAAGATGACTGAGTCATGCAGAGACCTACAACACCCTCAGACAGGGAGGCAGTCGAGGCTGACACACACGTGAAGATGACTGAGTCATGCAGAGACCTACAACACCCTCAGACGGGGAGGCAGTCGAGGCTGACACACACGTGAAGATGACTGAGTCATGCAGAGACCTACAACACCCTCAGACGGGGAGGCAGTCGAGGCTGACACACACGTGAAGATGACTGAGTCATGCAGAGACCTACAACACCCTCAGACGGGGAGGCAGTCGAGGCTGACACACACGTGAAGATGACTGAGTCATGCAGAGACCTACAACACCCTCAGACGGGGAGGCAGTCGAGGCTGACACACACGTGAAGATGACTGAGTCATGCAGAGACCTACAACACCCTCAGACGGGGAGGCAGTCGAGGCTGACAGACGTGAAGATGACTGAGTCATGCAGAGACCTACAACACCCTCAGACGGGGAGGCATTCGAGGCTGACACACACGTGAAGATGACTGAGTCATGCAGAGACCTACAACACCCTCAGACGGGGAGGCAGTCGAGGCTGACACACACGTGAAGATGACTGAGTCATGGAGAGACCTACAACACCCTCAGACGGGGAGGCAGTCGAGGCTGACACACACGTGAAGATGACTGAGTCATGCAGAGACCTACAACACCCTCAGACGGGGAGGCATTCGAGGCTGACACACACGTGAAGATGACTGAGTCATGCAGAGACCTACAACACCCTCAGACGGGGAGGCAGTCGAGGCTGACAGACGTGAAGATGACTGAGTCATGCAGAGACCTACAACACCCTCAGACGGGGAGGCAGTCGAGGCTGACACACACGTGAAGATGACTGAGTCATGCAGAGACCTACAACACCCTCAGACAGGGAGGCAGTCGAGACTGACACACACGTGAAGATGACTGAGTCATGCAGAGACCTACAACACCCTCAGACAGGGAGGCAGTCGAGGCTGACACACACGTGAAGATGACTGAGTCATGCAGAGACCTACAACACGCTCAGACGGGGAGGCAGTCGAGGCTGACACACACGTGAAGATGACTGAGTCATGCAGAGACCTACAACACCCTCAGACGGGGAGGCAGTCGAGGCTGACACACACGTGAAGATGACTGAGTCTGTTGACAACACTGTTACCTTTAAATGCCGTGGTGTACGTACACGCCAGGGTGTTACCTTTAAATGCCGTGGTGTACGTACACGCCAGGGTGTTACCTTTAAATGCCGTGGTGTACGTACACGCCAGGGTGTTACCTTTAAATGCCGTGGTGTACGTACACGCCAGGGTGTTACCTTTAAATGCCGTGGTGTACGTACACGCCAGGGTGTTACCTTTAAATGCCGTGGTGTACGTACACGCCAGGGTGTTACCTTTAAATGCCGTGGTGTACGTACACGCCAGGGTGTTACCTTTAAATGCCGTGGTGTACGTACACGCCAGGGTGTTACCTTTAAATGCCGTGGTGTACGTACACGCCAGGGTGTTACCTTTAAATGCCGTGGTGTACGTACACGCCAGGGTGTTACCTTTAAATGCCGTGGTGTACGTACACGCCAGGGTGTTACCTTTAAATGCCGTGGTGTACGTACACGCCAGGGTGTTACCTTTAAATGCCGTGGTGTACGTACACGCCAGGGTGTTACCTTTAAATGCCGTGGTGTACGTACACGCCAGGGTGTTCCCTTTAAATGCCGTGGTGTACGTACACGCCAGGGTGTTACCTTTAAATGCCGTGGTGTACGTACACGCCAGGGTGTTACCTTTAAATGCCGTGGTGTACGTACACGCCAGGGTGTTACCTTTAAATGCCGTGGTGTACGTACACGCCAGGGTGTTACCTTTAAATGCCGTGGTGTACGTACACGCCAGGGTGTTACCTTTAAATGCCGTGGTGTACGTACACGCCAGGGTGTTACCTTTAAATGCCGTGGTGTACGTACACGCCAGGGTGTTACCTTTAAATGCCGTGGTGTACGTACACGCCAGGGTGTTACCTTTAAATGCCGTGGTGTACGTACACGCCAGGGTGTTACCTTTAAATGCCGTGGTGTACGTACACGCCAGGGTGTTACCTTTAAATGCCGTGGTGTACGTACACGCCAGGGTGTTACCTTTAAATGCCGTGGTGTACGTACACGCCAGGGTGTTACCTTTAAATGCCGTGGTGTACGTACACGCCAGGGTGTTACCTTTAAATGCCGTGGTGTACGTACACGCCAGGGTGTTACCTTTAAATGCCGTGGTGTACGTACACGCCAGGGTGTTACCTTTAAATGCCGTGGTGTACGTACACGCCAGGGTGTTACCTTTAAATGCCGTGGTGTACGTACACGCCAGGGTGTTACCTTTAAATGCCGTGGTGTACGTACACGCCAGGGTGTTACCTTTAAATGCCGTGGTGTACGTACACGCCAGGGTGTTACCTTTAAATGCCGTGGTGTACGTACACGCCAGGGTGTTCCCTTTAAATGCCGTGGTGTACGTACACGCCAGGGTGTTACCTTTAAATGCCGTGGTGTACGTACACGCCAGGGTGTTCCTTTAAATGCCGTGGTGTACGTACACGCCAGGGTGTTACCTTTAAATGCCGTGGTGTACGTACACGCCAGGGTGTTACCTTTAAATGCCGTGGTGTACGTACACGCCAGGGTGTTACCTTTAAATGCCGTGGTGTACGTACACGCCAGGGTGTTACCTTTAAATGCCGTGGTGTACGTACACGCCAGGGTGTTACCTTTAAATGCCGTGGTGTACGTACACGCCAGGGTGTTACTTTTAAATGCCGTGGTGTACGTACACGCCAGGGTGTTACCTTTAAATGCCGTGGTGTACGTACACGCCAGGGTGTTACCTTTAAATGCCGTGGTGTACGTACACGCCAGGGTGTTACCTTTAAATGCCGTGGTGTACGTACACGCCAGGGTGTTACCTTTAAATGCCGTGGTGTACGTACACGCCAGGGTGTTCCCTTTAAATGCCGTGGTGTACGTACACGCCAGGGTGTTACCTTTAAATGCCGTGGTGTACGTACACGCCAGGGTGTTCCTTTAAATGCCGTGGTGTACGTACACGCCAGGGTGTTCCTTTAAATGCCGTGGTGTACGTACACGCCAGGGTGTTCCTTTAAATGCCGTGGTGTACGTACACGCCAGGGTGTTACCTTTAAATGCCGTGGTGTACGTACACGCCAGGGTGTTACCTTTAAATGCCGTGGTGTACGTACACGCCAGGGTGTTACCTTTAAATGCCGTGGTGTACGTACACGCCAGGGTGTTACCTTTAAATGCCGTGGTGTACGTACACGCCAGGGTGTTACCTTTAAATGCCGTGGTGTACGTACACGCCAGGGTGTTACCTTTAAATGCCGTGGTGTACGTACACGCCAGGGTGTTACCTTTAAATGCCGTGGTGTACGTACACGCCAGGGTGTTACCTTTAAATGCCGTGGTGTACGTACACGCCAGGGTGTTACCTTTAAATGCCGTGGTGTACGTACACGCCAGGGTGTTACCTTTAAAAAACAAAAAAACTGCACTGACTCATCATAACCAGCAGGATCTCTCTGGGCAGCAGTGATCAGAGGACTGATTTGGAATACATCTTTGGTGTTAAGACAGTGTCTACAGAAATATTCAGCACAGCTGAATTCTCTCTAACCCAGATTGTCCCCAGTAAGCATGGTACGGTACCTTTTGTATAAATTTCCCTCAAAAGATATAACATTTACCTTCTAGACACACAAGTCTGTCACAACAGCACTAAAACCTATTATCAGCTCCAAATTATTTAGAGTCTTTTTTTCTCCAAACAAAGCAGAACCTTTTTGTATTTGATCAACAGTGGACTGATTTATTTGGGTGGAATTTTCACAAAGTGAAGTAGACTGCAAGGACTTTGTCCTTTTGTTTGGCAGAGCCAAGAGGATTTTTCCACTTCAAAGGCATCTTGAAAGAGCATTTTAATAATGGATTTAGTCTTATGGTATGTCCATCCAGAACATCACGGAGAGTACTTTAGTCTTATGGTATGTCCATCCATAACATTAGAGAGAGTACTTTGGTCTTATGGTATGTCCATCCATAACATCACGGAGAGTACTTTAGTCTTATGGTATGTCCATCCATAACATCACGGAGAGTACTTTAGTCTTATGGTATGTCCATCCAGAACATCACTGAGTGTACCCTCTTTAGCGGGAAAAGGGTTCAAAATCTGGTGACACACATTTGTCTCTTAGAATTGCATTTAGGCTTTCCAACACAGGAACATCATGATAGTGCCTTTTCTCACCTCTGTCATTGCTTCTGAGAGTGATTTCAACAGGTTCAACATAGTTGAAGTGAGTCTTTGTAATATGGAGGTTGGTTAAAGAACAGCTCATGGCCCTTGCATAGGGCTTTGGTCATATGCACCTTTTCCTAGATGTTGTAATGTCTCTGCTGAAACACCACGCTCTTCAAGTCCTTTAGACAACATATCAATAGTGAACTCCAGTTTAATATCCTGCAGAGTTCTCATGTTTACTCCCTGTCTCTGTGATTGTTGAGGCTGGAACAATATACTTTGCTTGCAGACCCAGATTTTAAAAAAGGGGCTAGTTAAAAAAAAAAAAAGAAGATCTATCCTGGACTGGATCAACATAAGTCACAACAACCTCTTCCTGTATTGTGTCACCTGAGCATTCACTTTCTGAGACATGTGTTCCATCAACTGGGCAAGAAGACTCTGTTAGAAAGACAGCTGCTATTCAAGTGACATCCCACAGTTTGTGATATCTGGAGACATGGGAACAGAAGGATGACTTGACGTGAAAAGTCTTTTGGAACATCCCTTCAAAGGGACAGGTTAAAGTTCAGACCTTCTTGTATGTGGGCACTCAAAGGAGATACAAGCACCCTTTCAAACGTAAAAAATAAATTCTCTGCTGCAGAATTCCCATGAACACTTCACAGGTACAGACACATTTCGGTTTAAAAATCTGCTGCGCCCTTCTTTCAAGGCGAACTCTAGACAGAAAACCCTTCTTCCACGATCTGAATAACCACACGGAAAACTAACATTACCAATACACTATGTCTGTGTGACCTGCAGCGCTTTACATGTGCAGTAACTGAGACCCTTATAAATTCACAAATACCACAAGTCAACATAATCGCGTCTGAAAGCAGGATGAAGGAGACAGAAAAAGAGCATTTCATTGCCATGGCAATCCTGGGTCCTACTATCTCAACGGATGTGTTCTAGCTAGCTACCCAGTTAAGATACCTAAATAGCTAGCTAGCTGACGTTAGCTAAATTAATCTGAACGAGTCAGACATCCTTTCCCCACGTCAGATATCTAGCAAATGCATGTTCTCTTACGGGAGTTTGTTCATTCACTCATTAAGGCATGATAGCCAAGGAATTATAGCCAAGGCATGATAGCCAAGGAATGATAGCCAAGGCATGATAGCCAAGGAATGATAGCCAAGGAATGATAGCCAAGGCATGATATCCAAGACATGATAGCCAAGGAATGATAGCAATCTTAATTCAATTGAAAATAAATGGACAAAAGATGATCTTGGTGCTACTATGCTTTTGAGAAACCCAGCCCAGAACAAGTTAGCTAAAATAGCTTGCCCAACGTTAATTCTGTGCCAAGTAACGGCGCTTACCGTTCGACCCTGGCTATAGCCAGCTAGCTAATGATACAAAACGTAAACATTACTGTAATATTAGTAGTTAACTTATTACTGTAACATTAGTAGTTAACTTAGCTAACACTTAGCTAACACTTAGCTAACACCTAGCTAACACAAAAAAGGTGCTAGTTAGTACCAAAAAAAAGGGTTCTTAATTTTGTCCCTGTAGGGGAACCCTTTTTTGGGGCTGTCAAAAACATTTTTATAATCGGTTCTTTGATTAACCATCCATGGAGGATTTTTCATTACACCAGAGGGTTCTTCGTTATATTGTTAAATATTTCTTGGCTACTGGCTGCAGTGAACATATGGTAAATACACAAAACGTGACTGAGGTTTTTACAGCTGGATTAAGGTATTAGGGCTATAAGGGACAGTATGCTGCTGTATACTGATTATTTGGGAGTCAAGCCTCTCTTGGGATTTCAACTAACAACATCTTGGTTGTCAGCTGACATTCGTGCTACAGATGTAGGGCCCAAATTTGATCACCCTGCAATGCAAGAAATGTAAAACTTGTAGTGTATTTTTGGTGTGAAAGGTACACCTCAAGAACACCATTTGGCGAATGGCTGAGGCAGACAAATACTCAGGCTGACTGGAAAAAGGTTAACGACCTAGAGAATAAACCCTCCTCCTCACAGCTGCCCATGTCCCTTAATGTTGATGATGTGGTTGTTACTGACAAGAAGCACATGGCTGAGCTCTTTAATCACCACTTCATTAAGTCAAGATTCCTATTTGACTCAGCCATGCCTCCTTGCCAGTCCAACATTTCCTTATCTCCTAGCCCTTCTAATGCGACTAGCCCCGATGCTCCTCTTTCTATACCATTTTACAGAAGAAACAAAGTGTATCCATCACTGAGTCTGAGGTGGTAAAGGAGTTCCTTAAACTTATCCCCCAAAAAACATCTGGGTCAGATGGTTTAGACCCCTTCTTCTTTAAGGTTGCTTCCCCTAACATCGCCAAACCTATCTCCGACCTTTTTAACCTGTCTCTCCTCTCTGGGGAGGTTCCCATTGCTTGGAAGGCAGCCACAGTTCATCCGGTATTTAAAGGGGGAGATCAAGCTGATCCTAACTGTTACAGGCCAATTTCTATCTTGCCCTGTTCATCAAAAGTGTTAGGAATCCTGACTTAATGAAGTGGTGATTAAGGAGCTCAGCGATGTGCTTTACAACCCCTGCTATAATGTGGATAAAGAGTTACCTGTCTAACAGAACACAGGGGGTGTTCTTTAATGGAACCCTCTCCAATATAATCCAGGTAGAGTCAGGAATTCCCCAGCGCAGCTGTTTAGGCCCTTGGCTTTTTTCAATGTTTACTAACGACATACCACTGACTTTGCATAAAGCCAGAGTGTCTATGAACGCGGATGACTCAACACTATACACGTCAGCTACTACAGCGACTGAAATAACTGCAACACTCAACAAAGAGCGGCAGAGCTGCAGTTAGTTTCAGAGTAGGTGGCAAGGAATAAATTAGCCCTGAATATTTCTA
Organism: Salvelinus namaycush; assembly: GCF_016432855.1. Classification (NCBI taxonomy): domain Eukaryota; kingdom Metazoa; phylum Chordata; class Actinopteri; order Salmoniformes; family Salmonidae; genus Salvelinus; species Salvelinus namaycush. Next base: position 3,419,369 of record NC_052318.1, on the reverse strand, counting down.
AAACTAAAAGCATTTTATTTGGAACAAAACACTCACTAAACCCTAAACCTCAACTAAATCTTGTAATAAATCATGTGGAAATTGAGCAAGTTGAGATGACTAGACTGCTTGGAGTAACCCTGGATTGTAAACTGTCATGGTCAAAACATATTGATGCAGTAGTAGCTAAGATGGGGAGAAGTCTGTCTATAATAAAGCCCTGCTCTGCCTTCTTAACAACACTGTCAACAAGGCAGGTCCTACAGGCCCTAGTTTCTACCTTCTTAACAACACTGTCAACAAGGCAGGTCCTACAGGCCCTAGTTTCTACCTTCTTAACAACACTATCAACAAGGCAGGTCCTACAGGCCCTAGTTTCTACCTTCTTAACAACACTATCAACAAGGCAGGTCCTACAGGCCCTAGTTTCTACCTTCTTAACAACACTATCAACAAGGCAGGTCCTACAGGCCCTAGTCTCTACCTTCTTAACAACACTATCAACAAGGCAGGTCCTACGGGCCCTAGTTTCTACCTTCTTAACAACACTATCAACAAGGCAGGTCCTACAGGCCCTAGTTTCTACCTTCTTAACAACACTATCAACAAGGCAGGTCCTACAGGCCCTAGTTTCTACCTTCTTAACAACACTATCAACAAGGCAGGTCCTACAGGCCCTAGTTTCTACCTTCTTAACAACACTATCAACAAGGCAGGTCCTACAGGCCCTAGTTTCTACCTTCTTAACAACACTATCAACAAGGCAGGTCCTACAGGCCCTAGTTTCTGCCTTCTTAACAACACTATCAACAAGGCAGGTCCTACAGGCCCTAGTTTCTGCCTTCTTAACAACACTATCAACAAGGCAGGTCCTACAGGCCCTAGTTTCTACCTTCTTAACAACACTATCAACAAGGCAGGTCCTACAGGCCCTAGTTTCTGCCTTCTTAACAACACTATCAACAAGGCAGGTCCTACAGGCCCTAGTTTCTACCTTCTTAACAACACTATCAACAAGGCAGGTCCTACAGGCCCTAGTTTCTGCCTTGTTAACAACACTGTCAATAAGGCAGGTCCTACAGGCCCTAGTGTTGTCGCACCTGGACTACTGTTCAGTAGTGGTGTCAGGTGCCACAAAGAGGGACTTAGGAAAATTGCAATTGGCTCAGAACAGGGCAGCATGGCTGGCCCTTGGATGTACACAGAGAGCTAATATTAATAATATGCATGTTAATCTCTCCTGGCTCAAAGTGGAGGAGAGATTGACTTCATGACTACCTTTATTCATGTTGAATGCACCGAGCTGTCTGTCTAAACTACTGGCACACAGCTCAGACACCCATGCATACCCCACAAGACATGCCACCAGAGGTCTCTTCACAGTCCCCAAGTCCAGAACAGACTATGGGAGGCACACAGTACTACATAGAGCCATGACCACATGGAACTCTATTCCACATCAGGTAACTGATGCAGCAGTAGAAACAGATTTAAAAAGCAGATACAAATATACATTATGGAACAGCGGGTACTGTGAAGCAACACAAACATTGGCACACACAGACACACACACACACACACACACACACACACACACACACACACACACACACACACACACACACACACACACACACACACACACACACACACACACACACACACACACACACACACACACACACACACACACACACATACGATAACATACACACTATACATACACATGGATTTAGTACTGTAGATATGTGGTAGTGGTGGAGTAGGGGCCTGAGGGCACACAGTGTGTTGTGAAATCTGTGAATGTATTGTAATGTTTTAAAATGGTATAAACTGCCTTAATTTTGCTGGACCCCAGGAAGAGTAGCTGCTGCCTTGGCAGCTGACGCAAGCAGTAAAATTAGCTGCTGGCAGCTGTTTTGGCAGCAGCTAATGGGGATCCATAACAAATACAAATACAAATTGTCAGTAACAACCACATCATCAACATTAAGGGACATGGGCAGCTGTGAGGAGGAGGGTTTATTCTCCAGGTCTTTAACCGTTTTCCAGAACTTCTTGGGGTTTAGATCCACAGAGAGTAAACTGCTCCTTAAAGTAACTAACTTTGGCCTTCCGGATAGCCTGAGTGCACTTACTTCTCATTTGCCTGAACGAGAGCTAGTCAGTCTGAGTATGTGTGTGCCGAGCCTTTCGCCAAATGCAATTCTTGATTGTGGAGTAACTCTGCAAGATCACGGTGGAACCAGGGGCTGAACCTGTTTTTAATTCTCATTTTCTTTTTGGGAGCGTGTTTGTTAACAATACCACTGAAAATATCAAATAAGAAGGTCCAAGTGTCTTCGACAGAGGGGATCAAGCTGATTCTATACCAATATACAGAGGCCAGTTCATGAAGGAAGGCTTGCTCATTAAAGTTTTTTAGCAATGACAAATCAGGGCAGGTCGTTTCACTGAGCAGCCATTACGAACACAGGCTGTAAAACAGTGATCACTAAGGTCATTACAGAAAACACCCGACTGATACCTATCAGGATCATTTGTGAGGATAACATCAAGAAGAGTAGCCTTTTCTGGGTGTTTGGAGTCATACCTTGTGGGATTGGTAATAATCTGAGAAAGATTTAGGGAGTGCCATTGCTTTAGGACTTGGTCAGGTGGTTTAAGCATGTCCCAGTTTAGGTCACCTAGCAGGACAAATTCAGACTTAGTGTAAAGAAGTTTAACATCAGTATTCAAAACACTCTTTCTTAACCACGTCTCCGTAATGACCAACACATCTGGATTGGAGCTGTGAACCCACACTTTCAATTGATCCATTTTAGGTAATAAGCTTCTAGTGTTAACGTGCAGAAAACCCCAGGCTTTTACAAGAGCAGAAATCAGTGAAGTAGATATCAGAGCACAAGTCAGAATTGGGGCTAGCAACACTAGATGGGCCAGGGTGTACATGCACAGTTATATACACAATAAAAAATACTTTACCCAATACATTTAGTGTGTTCCCTCAGACTTATACTATCACATATCTACAATACAACATCCACGTGTTAATGTGTATAAAGTGCGTTTCTTATCACGTGTACGTGTGTGTAGAATGTGTGTCTTATCACGTGTACGTGTGTGTAGAATGTGTGTCTTATCACGTGTACGTGTGTGTAGAATGTATGTCTTATCATGTGTACGTGTGTAGAGTGCGTCTTTTTATTTATTTATTTATTTTAAAAATATATATATATATTTATTGAATATTCGAAACATATAATATACCTGCAGTGAAGCCGCTCAATAACTACATCATACCAGTCATCCAACAGACTCCCATTCAGAGAGACACACAGAAGCATCCAGGGACAATGCCCTGCTCAAGGACATGTTGACTGATCTACCACCAGGCCAAAAAACGTGAACCCGAACCCTCCAAGATCCCCCCCACAGTTCCCCAATAGCTGTCCCTCAACCATTCGAGACCCCTCCCACAGTCCCCCCCCCCCCCCCAGGAAGAAATAAATAAATAAAAAATACAATTAATTCCATTCCCCACCCCCAAGAACCCCCCCAATGCACCAACAACCAAGAGAATGAACTAAAGAGACAAAAGGAAAAGACAGAAGAAAACAGAAAACAACAATGCAAAAAAAAATAATAATAATAATACATTTCAAACAAAGGACATTAAGGACAACTAAAATCATAACAGCCATGTTTACTTTATATGTTTGTGTGCATGTCTGGCACTATTACATGTGTGTGTTCTTGTATGTGTTTATTTCAATGAGAGTTTGTGTATATGCATGTGAACAAACACCTGCACAGCATCAACCTCAGGCAAACCGGCATTAGTCGTAAAAACACTGCCACCTAGTGTCATTCAAATGTACTTTTATTATGTTTTATTTTGACTTAAAAAAAAAAAATTATAATTATATTTTATTTTATCTTTGACCGTCATTCTATCTCTCACACAGCAACTCCACTTCCACTTGTCTCCAATTCCACATCCCAACCCTCAGCTTCCCTCAGCCCATCCCATCTATCTCTGCTGGCCACCCACTTCGGGTTTCTACACAACACATATCAACACATTTCAACTATGCTGTGATGTTTAACATACAATTGCAATCTATCTAATCGAATAGAATCCACAGATTGCGAGTTGAAGATAAATACTTTTACTAAGAGTATTAGTATATTAGTAATTGACTGACCCGCTCTCTCCAGATCTCCTAACAGTACTACTTCTAGGGTCAATTTTAGATCAATGCTATGCATTTTTAGCCATTCCTGAACCTGAGACCAGAAACAGGCTACCTGAGGGCAATACCAAAATACATGGTCTATTGATTCTGTATCCTCACAACAACACCTGCAGAGTTTCGATTATTTTATGCCCCAAATATTCAACATTTTGTTGGTGGCAAGAATTCTATATAATAATTTTAGCTGAAAAGCACGAAGTCTTGAATCTTGCCTTGTTTTATATATCAACTCATACCATGGAATCGGTACATCAAAAATCTCTTCCCAATTATTTTGCAATCTGTATGGCACAGTTGTCAACATCCTGGTCCTTTCCTATTTATGCTATTTTTATTCCTCTGCCAGTTTTGATCCTTTATATTGGGCAGACAGACCAGTTCCCTACCTCCTCCCGCTGCCACCTGCCTCCTCCATTTCTGGGGTAATGCTGTAATCAATTGGTTGTACTCTTGGATTGAGCAGACCTTTCTGTAAAATTCTGATAACTCCATGAAGGACATAACTCTACCATTACAATTTACAATATAATTTAAGAACAAAATACCCTTTTCAAACAACTTTCCCATAAATACAGGTATTTTATCAACCAGCACATTTCAGTTGAGCCATAATATTTGTTGTAATATTTGTTCTATCTTTTCAGGGGGATGAAATTGAAATTGTAGCCAGCTCTGCAATGCTTGTTCGAAAAAGAGAGATACTTTGAAAAAAGTATAATTTTCAATTAATTGAAAATGAGACATGGCAATCTGCACAAAGGCAAAAAGGCCATTTTAAAACAATGGATGAGCTTTTCTTAGTAATCTACTTGAGAACCATTTAGGGTTCAAATAAAACTTTTGAATGAGTGAAGCTTTTACAGGTTTAGTGCTTTTATATTTAATAATCTTAACCCACCCAATTCATATTCATTATATAGATAGGCACATTTTATTTTGTCTGGTTTAGCGTCCCAGGAAAAGCAAATTATGTTTTGCTCATATGATTTGAAAAACGAATCATCAGGAGTAGGCAGCGCCATAAGTAAGTGAATAAACTGAGATATGACTAAGGAGTTAATCAGGGCAATTTTTCCATAAATAGACAGGTATTTACCTCTCCATCGTTGCAGGATCTTGTCTATTTTTACAAGTTTTCTATTGAAATTCATTATGGAGAGATTATTTATATATTTTGTGATATGAATACCGAGGATGTCTACTTCACCATCAGACCATTTTATAGGTAAGCTGCAGGGTAATGTAAAAGTTTTATTTTTTAAGGATCCAATACGTAATATTGTACACTTATTAATAATTAGGTTTTAGTCCAGAGAGTACAGAAAAGTTATCTAGATCTTTAATGAGACATTTCAGGGATCTAAGCTTGCGGACTTAACATAAAACTTGAGTCATCGGCATACATGGACACCTTTGTTTTTTAAGCCTTGGATTTCTAATCCTCTAATGTTGTTATTGGATCTGATTTTAATAGCTAGCATTTCGATGGCCATAACGAATAGATATGGTGACAGCGGACACCCTTGTTTAACTCCTCTTGACAATTCAAAAAAGATTGCGTGTCTTATCAGGTGTATGTGTGTCTGTGCTAAATACACAAAATACAGTAACTTGTTGTTTACCGTATTTTCACTGCAACCTGTAGCCTGTCGTGTACCGTAAAAATTACAAGACCTTTCTAACAGTGTAGCGTTTCATTAAAAAAAATTAAACATGGTGGAGAGGGGAAAAAAAGGTTATTCACAACCATCACAGCAGGAACAAACTCCTCAATAACCTTTTTAGAGTGTAGGTGCTTCTGTACCCTTACTCTACAGGCCACTCTGTCTGTCTGTCTGTCTGTCTGTCTGTCTGTCTGTCTGTCTGTCTGTCTGTCTGTCTGTCTGTCTGTCTGTCTGTCTGTCTGTCTGTCTGTCTGTCTGTCTGTCTGTCTGTCTGTCTGTGCTTCTCCTTGTTCTCGTCTGTCTGTCTGTCGGTCTGTCTGTCTGTCTGTCTGTCTGTCTGTCTGTCTGTCTGTCTGTCTGTCTGTCTGTCTGTCTGTCTGTCTGTCTGTCTGTGCTTCTCCTTGTTCTCGTCTGTCTGTCTGTCTGTCTGTCTGTCTGTCTGTCTGTCTGTCTGTCTGTCTGTCTGTCTGTCTGTCTGTCTGTCTGTCTGTCTGTCTGTGCTTCTCCTTGTTCTCCTCTGTCTGTCTGTCTGTCTGTCTGTGCTTCTCCTTGTTCTCCTCTGTCTGTCTGTCTGTCTGTCTGTCTGTCTGTCTGTCTGTCTGTCTGTCTGTCTGTCTGTCTGTCTGTCTGTCTGTCTGTCTGTCTGTCTGTCTGTCTGTCTGTCTGTCTGTCTGTCTGTCTGTCTGTGCTTCTCCTTGTTCTCCTCTGTCTGTCTGTCTGTCTGTCTGTCTGTCTGTCTGTCTGTCTGTCTGTCTGTCTGTCTGTCTGTCTGTCTGTCTGTCTGTCTGTCTGTGTGTGTGTGTGTGTGTGTGTGTGTGTGTGTGTGTGTGTGTGTGTGGGCTCTGAGTGTTAGATGGTGACTCAGCTTTCTCCAGTGTATCGCTCATTCCACAGCCCAGAGGGAGAGGTGAAGAGTCAGACGACTGTTATAAAACGTAGCAGTGGGGAGGGGGAGCAGCGCTGCCAGGGATCAAAAAATAAGTGAGATCTGCAGTTCCAAGGTTCTCAATATGCACTATATATATACACATGCTCATACTCTCTCGCTGTGCCCCCCCCCCCCCACACACACACACACACACACACACACACACACCACACACACACACATACACCACACACACACACACACACACACACACACACACACACACACACACACACACACACACACACACACACACACACACACACACATACACCACACACACACACACACACACACACACACACACACACACACACACACACACACACACGCTCGCTCGTTCTGTCAGTAATGAGGGAAATGACAAATGAGAGCCTTATACTGCTAGGGTGTTGGGCAGCTGATCACATATAAACACACCAGCTACTCTCTCTCTCCAGCTAGGTGATGAGGATGGGCAGCCTTGGGTAACTCAATTACATGGTTCAATGTCAACCGTTGAGCCGTGAGCCAAGCGGAGCGTCATTAACACACACACACACACACAGACACAAACAGACACACACACACACACATACACACACACACACACACACACACACACACACACACACACACAGACAGACACACACACACACAGACACACACACACACACACACACACACACACACACAGACACAGACACAGACACAGACACACACACACACACACACACACAGACACACACACAGACACACACACACACACACACACACACACACACACACCGTAACAATGTCCCAGCATAAAGCTCTGATTATCAGCAGCCACTAAATCTACTGTCTCCTGGCCAAGGCAGATAGAGGGGAGAACCCTGGAAACCATCTAGAGCCTCGGTCCTGGGAGGAGAGGAGGAGGAGGAGGAGCATCTAGAACCGGGGTCCTGGGAGGAGAGGAGGAGGAGGCAGCATCTAGAGCCGGGGTCTTGGGAGGAGAGGAGGAGGAGGAGGAGCATCTAGAACCGGGGTCCTGGGAGGAGAGGAGGAGGAGGCAGCATCTAGAGCTGGGGTCCTGCGAGGAGAGGAGGAGGAGGAGGAGCATCTAGAGCCGGGGTCCTGGGAGGAGAGGAGGAGGAGGCAGCATCTAGAGCCGGGGTCTTGGGAGGAGAGGAGGAGGAGGAGGAGCATCTAGAACCGGGGTCCTGGGAGGAGAGGAGGAGGAGGCAGCATCTAGAGCTGGGGTCCTGGGAGGAGAGGAGGAGGAGGAGGAGCATCTAGAGCCGGGGTCCTGGGAGGAGAGGAGGAGGAGGCAGCATCTAGAGCTGGGGTCCTGGGAGGAGAGGAGGAGGAGGCAGTATCTAGAGCTGGGGTCCTGGGAGGAGAGGAGGAGGGGGCAGCATCTAGAGCCGGGGTCCTGGGAGGAGAGGAGGAGGAGGAGGGAGCATCTAGAGCTGGGGTCCTGGGAGGAGAGGAGGAGGCAGCATCTAGAGCTGGGGTCCTGGGAGGAGAGGAGGAGGAGGGAGCATCTAGAGCTGGTGTCCTGGGAGGAGAGGAGGAGGAGGCAGCATCTAGAGCTGGGGTCCTGGGAGGAGAGGAGGAGGAGGCAGCATCTAGAGCTGAGGTCCTGGGAGGAGAGGAGGAGGAGGCAGCATCTAGAGCTGGGGTCCTGGGAGGAGAGGAGGAGGAGGCAGCATCTAGAGCCGGGGTCCTGGGAGGAGAGGAGGAGGAGGCAGCACCTAGAGCTGGGGTCATGGGAGGAGAGGAGGAGGAGGAGGCATCTAGAGCCGAGGTCCTGGGAGGAGAGGAGGAGGAGGAGGCAGCATCTAGAGCCGGGGTCCTGGAGGAGAGCAGGAGGAGGCAGCACCTAGAGCTGGGGTCCTGGAGGAGGAGGCAGCACCTAGAGCCGGGGTCCTGGGAGGAGAGGAGGAAGAGGCAGCATCTAGAGCCGGGGTCCTAGGAGGAGAGGAGGAGGAGGCAGCATCTAGAGCTGAGGTCCTGGGAGGAGAGGAGGAGGAGGCAGCATCTAGAGCTGGGGTCCTGGGAGGAGAGGAGGAGGAGGGAGCATCTAGAGCTGGTGTCCTGGGAGGAGAGGAGGAGGAGGCAGCATCTAGAGCTGGGGTCCTGGGAGGAGAGGAGGAGGAGGCAGCATCTAGAGCTGAGGTCCTGGGAGGAGAGGAGGAGGAGGCAGCATCTAGAGCTGGGGTCCTTGGAGGAGAGGAGGAGGAGGCAGCATCTAGAGCCGGGGTCCTGGGAGGAGAGGAGGAGGAGGCAGCACCTAGAGCTGGGGTCATGGGAGGAGAGGAGGAGGAGGAGGCATCTAGAGCCGAGGTCCTGGGAGGAGAGGAGGAGGAGGAGGCAGCATCTAGAGCCGGGGTCCTGGAGGAGAGGAGGAGGAGGCAGCACCTAGAGCTGGGGTCCTGGAGGAGAGGAGGAAGAGGCAGCATCTAGAGCCGGGGTCCTAGGAGGAGAGGAGGAGGAGGCAGCATCTAGAGCCGGGGTCCTGGGAGGAGAGGAGGAAGAGGAGACAGCATCTAGAGCCGGGGTCCTGGGAGGAGAGGAGGAGGAGGAGGCAGCATCTAGAGCCGGGGTCCTGGGAGGAGAGGAGGAGGAGGCAGCACCTAGAGCCGGGGTCCTGGGAGGAGAGGAGGAAGAGGCAGCATCTAGAGCCGGGGTCCTGGGAGGAGAGGAGGAGGAGGCAGCATCTAGAGCTGGGGTCCTGGGAGGAGAGGAGGAGGAGGCAGCATCTAGAGCCGGGGTCCTGGGAGGAGAGGAAGAGGAGGAGGCATCTAGAGCCGAGGTCCTGGGAGGAGAGGAGGAGGAGGAGGAGGCAGCATCTAGAGTCTGGGTCCTGGGAGGGAGAGGAGGAGGCAGCATCTAGAGCCGGGGTCCTGGGAGGAGAGGAGGAGGAGGCAGCATCTAGAGCCGGGGTCCTGGGAGGAGAGGAGGAGGCAGCATCTAGAGCCGGGGTCCTGGGAGGAGAGGAGGAAGAGGCAGCATCTAGAGCCGAGGTCCTGGGAGGAGAGGAGGAAGAGGCAGCATCTAGAGCCGGGGTCCTGGGAGGAGAGGAGGAAGAGGCAGCATCTAGAGCCGGGGTCCTGGGAGGAGAGGAGGAAGAGGCAGCATCTAGAGCCGGGGTCCTGGGAGGAGAGGAGGAGGAGGAGGAGGCATCTAGAGCCGGGGTCCTGGGAGGAGAGGAGGAGGAGGCATCTAGAGCCGGGGTCCTGGGAGGAGAGGAGGAGGAGGAAGAGCATCTAGAGCCGGGGTCCTGGAGGGAGAGGAGGAGGAAGAGGAGGCAGCATCTAGAGCCGGGGTCCTGGAGGGAGAGGAGGAGGAGGAGGAGGCAGCATCTAGAGCCGGGGTCCTGGGAGGAGAGGAGAGGAGGAGGAGGCAGCATCTAGAGCCGAGGTCCTGGGAGGAGAGGAGGAGGAGGAGGAGCATCTAGAGCCGGGGTCCTGGAGGGAGAGGAGAGGAGGAGGAGGCAGCATC
>NC_052318.1:3341574-3404074 GCF_016432855.1 Salvelinus namaycush | reverse complement strand
TGTATAACTGGGCCTCTGTTTAACTGGGCCTCTGTATAACTGGGCCTCTGTTTAACTGGGCCTCTGTATAACTGGGCCTCTGTTACCTCAACTCACCACTATATCTGGGCCTCTGTATAACTGGGCCTCTGTATAACTGGGCCTGTGTTACCTCAACTCACCACTATATATGGGCCTCTGCTTAACTGGGCCTCTGCTTAACTGGGCCTCTGCTTAACTGGGCCTCTGCTTAACTGGGCCTCTGCTTAACTGGGCCTCTGTTTAACTGGGCCTCTGTATAACTGGGCCTCTGTATAACTGGGCCTCTGCTTAACTGGGCCTCTGTATAACTGGGCCTCTGTTTAACTGGGCCTCTGTATAACTGGGCCTCTGTATAACTGGGCCTCTGTTACCTCAAATCACCACTATAACTGGGCCTCTGTTTAACTGGGCCTCTGTTTAACTGGGCCTCTGTTACCTCAACTCACCACTATATATGGGCCTCTGCTTAACTGGGCCTCTGCTTAACTGGGCCTCTGCTTAACTGGGCCTCTGCTTAACTGGGCCTCTGCTTAACTGGGCCTCTGTTTAACTGGGCCTCTGTATAACTGGGCCTCTGTATAACTGGGCCTCTGCTTAACTGGGCCTCTGTATAACTGGGCCTCTGTATAACTGGGCCTCTGTATAACTGGGCCTCTGTTTAACTGGGCCTCTGTATAACTGGGCCTCTGTATAACTGGGCCTCTGTTACCTCAACTCACCACTATAACTGGGCCTCTGTTTAACTGGGCCTCTGTTTAACTGGGCCTCTGTTTAACTGGGCCTCTGTTTAACTGGGCCTCTGTATAACTGGGCCTCTGTTTAACTGGGCCTCTGTTTAACTGGGACTCTGTTTAACTGGGACTCTGTTTAACTGGGCCTCTGTTTAACTGGGCCTCTGTATAACTGGGCCTCTGTTTAACTGGGCCTCTGTTACCTCAACTCACCACTATAACTGGGCCTCTGCTTAACTGGGCCTCTGTATAACTGGGCCTCTGCTTAACTGGGCCTCTGCTTAACTGGGCCTCTGTATAACTGGGCCTCTGTTTAACTGGGCCTCTGTATAACTGGGCCTCTGTATAACTGGGCCTCTGTATATCTGGGCCTCTGTATAACTGGGCCTCTGTTACCTCAACTCACCACTATAACTGGGCCTCTGCTTAACTGGGCCTCTGTATAACTGGGCCTCTGCTTAACTGGGCCTCTGCTTAACTGGGCCTCTGTATAACTGGGCCTCTGGTACCTCAACTCACCACTATAACTGGGCCTCTGTATAACTGGGCCTCTGTATAACTGGGCCTCTGTATAACTGGGCCTCTGTATAACTGGGCCTCTGTTTAACTGGGCCTCTGTTTAACTGGGCCTCTGTTTAACTGGGCCTCTGTTACCTCAACTCACCACTATAACTGGGCCTCTGTTTAACTGGGCCTCTGTATAACTGGGCCTCTGTATAACTGGGCCTCTGGTACCTCAACTCACCACTATAACTGGGCCTCTGTATAACTGGGCCTCTGTATAACTGGGCCTCTGTTTAACTGGGCCTCTGTATAACTGGGCCTCTGTTTAACTGGGCCTCTGTTTAACTGGGCCTCTGTTACCTCAACTCACCACTATAACTGGGCCTCTGTATAACTGGGCCTCTGTTTAACTGGGCCTATGTATAACTGGGCCTCTGTATAACTGGGCCTCTGTATATCTGGGCCTCTGTATAACTGGGCCTCTGTTACCTCAACTCACCACTATAACTGGGCCTCTGCTTAACTGGGCCTCTGTATAACTGGGCCTCTGCTTAACTGGGCCTCTGCTTAACTGGGCCTCTGTATAACTGGGCCTCTGTATAACTGGGCCTCTGTTACCTCAAATCACCACTATAACTGGGCCTCTGTTTAACTGGGCCTCTGTTTAACTGGGCCTCTGTTACCTCAACTCACCACTATATATGGGCCTCTGCTTAACTGGGCCTCTGCTTAACTGGGCCTCTGCTTAACTGGGCCTCTGCTTAACTGGGCCTCTGCTTAACTGGGCCTCTGTTTAACTGGGCCTCTGTATAACTGGGCCTCTGTATAACTGGGCCTCTGCTTAACTGGGCCTCTGTATAACTGGGCCTCTGTATAACTGGGCCTCTGTATAACTGGGCCTCTGTTTAACTGGGCCTCTGTATAACTGGGCCTCTGTATAACTGGGCCTCTGTTACCTCAACTCACCACTATAACTGGGCCTCTGTTTAACTGGGCCTCTGTTTAACTGGGCCTCTGTTTAAATGGGCCTCTGTTTAACTGGGCCTCTGTATAACTGGGCCTCTGTTTAACTGGGCCTCTGTTTAACTGGGACTCTGTTTAACTGGGACTCTGTTTAACTGGGCCTCTGTTTAACTGGGCCTCTGTATAACTGGGCCTCTGTTTAACTGGGCCTCTGTTACCTCAACTCACCACTATAACTGGGCCTCTGCTTAACTGGGCCTCTGTATAACTGGGCCTCTGCTTAACTGGGCCTCTGCTTAACTGGGCCTCTGTATAACTGGGCCTCTGTTTAACTGGGCCTCTGTATAACTGGGCCTCTGTATAACTGGGCCTCTGTATATCTGGGCCTCTGTATAACTGGGCCTCTGTTACCTCAACTCACCACTATAACTGGGCCTCTGCTTAACTGGGCCTCTGTATAACTGGGCCTCTGCTTAACTGGGCCTCTGCTTAACTGGGCCTCTGTATAACTGGGCCTCTGGTACCTCAACTCACCACTATAACTGGGCCTCTGTATAACTGGGCCTCTGTATAACTGGGCCTCTGTATAACTGGGCCTCTGTATAACTGGGCCTCTGTTTAACTGGGCCTCTGTTTAACTGGGCCTCTGTTTAACTGGGCCTCTGTTACCTCAACTCACCACTATAACTGGGCCTCTGTTTAACTGGGCCTCTGTATAACTGGGCCTCTGTATAACTGGGCCTCTGGTACCTCAACTCACCACTATAACTGGGCCTCTGTATAACTGGGCCTCTGTATAACTGGGCCTCTGTTTAACTGGGCCTCTGTATAACTGGGCCTCTGTTTAACTGGGCCTCTGTTTAACTGGGCCTCTGTTACCGCAACTCACCACTATAACTGGGCCTCTGTATAACTGGGCCTCTGTTTAACTGGGCCTCTGTATAACTGGGCCTCTGTATAACTGGGCCTCTGTATATCTGGGCCTCTGTATAACTGGGCCTCTGTTACCTCAACTCACCACTATAACTGGGCCTCTGCTTAACTGGGCCTCTGTATAACTGGGCCTCTGCTTAACTGGGCCTCTGCTTAACTGGGCCTCTGTATAACTGGGCCTCTGTATAACTGGGCCTCTGTTACCTCAAATCACCACTATAACTGGGCCTCTGTTTAACTGGGCCTCTGTTTAACTGGGCCTCTGTTACCTCAACTCACCACTATATATGGGCCTCTGCTTAACTGGGCCTCTGCTTAACTGGGCCTCTGCTTAACTGGGCCTCTGCTTAACTGGGCCTCTGCTTAACTGGGCCTCTGTTTAACTGGGCCTCTGTATAACTGGGCTTCTGTATAACTGGGCCTCTGCTTAACTGGGCCTCTGTATAACTGGGCCTCTGTATAACTGGGCCTCTGTATAACTGGGCCTCTGTTTAACTGGGCCTCTGTATAACTGGGCCTCTGTATAACTGGGCCTCTGTTACCTCAACTCACCACTATAACTGGGCCTCTGTTTAACTGGGCCTCTGTTTAACTGGGCCTCTGTTTAACTGGGCCTCTGTTTAACTGGGCCTCTGTATAACTGGGCCTCTGTTTAACTGGGCCTCTGTTTAACTGGGACTCTGTTTAACTGGGACTCTGTTTAACTGGGCCTCTGTTTAACTGGGCCTCTGTATAACTGGGCCTCTGTTTAACTGGGCCTCTGTTACCTCAACTCACCACTATAACTGGGCCTCTGCTTAACTGGGCCTCTGTATAACTGGGCCTCTGCTTAACTGGGCCTCTGTATAACTGGGCCTCTGTTTAACTGGGCCTCTGTATAACTGGGCCTCTGTATAACTGGGCCTCTGTATATCTGGGCCTCTGTATAACTGGGCCTCTGTTACCTCAACTCACCACTATAACTGGGCCTCTGCTTAACTGGGCCTCTGTATAACTGGGCCTCTGCTTAACTGGGCCTCTGCTTAACTGGGCCTCTGTATAACTGGGCCTCTGGTACCTCAACTCACCACTATAACTGGGCCTCTGTATAACTGGGCCTCTGTATAACTGGGCCTCTGTATAACTGGGCCTCTGTATAACTGGGCCTCTGTTTAACTGGGCCTCTGTTTAACTGGGCCTCTGTTTAACTGGGCCTCTGTTACCTCAACTCACCACTATAACTGGGCCTCTGTTTAACTGGGCCTCTGTATAACTGGGCCTCTGTATAACTGGGCCTCTGGTACCTCAACTCACCACTATAACTGGGCCTCTGTATAACTGGGCCTCTGTATAACTGGGCCTCTGTTTAACTGGGCCTCTGTATAACTGGGCCTCTGTTTAACTGGGCCTCTGTTTAACTGGGCCTCTGTTACCTCAACTCACCACTATAACTGGGCCTCTGTATAACTGGGCCTCTGTTTAACTGGGCCTCTGTATAACTGGGCCTCTGTATAACTGGGCCTCTGTATATCTGGGCCTCTGTATAACTGGGCCTCTGTTACCTCAACTCACCACTATAACTGGGCCTCTGCTTAACTGGGCCTCTGTATAACTGGGCCTCTGCTTAACTGGGCCTCTGCTTAACTGGGCCTCTGTTTAACTGGGCCTCTGTATAACTGGGCCTCTGGTACCTCAACTCACCACTATAACTGGGCCTCTGTATAACTGGGCCTCTGTATAACTGGGCCTCTGTATAACTGGGCCTCTGTTTAACTGGGCCTCTGTTTAACTGGGCCTATGTTACCTCAACTCACCACTATAACTGGGCCTCTGTATAACTGGGCCTCTGTATAACTGGGCCTCTGTTTAACTGGGCCTCTGTTTAACTGGGCCTCTGTATAACTGGGCCTCTGTTTAACTGGGCCTCCGTTTAACTGGGCCTCTGTTACCTCAACTCACCACTATAACTGGGCCTCTGTATAACTGGGCCTCTGTTTAACTGGGCCTCTGTATAACTGGGCCTCTGTTTAACTGGGCCTCTGTTTAACTGGGCCTCTGTTATCTCAACTCACCACTATATCTGGGCCTCTGTATAACTGGGCCTCTGTTTAACTGGGCCTCTGTTTAACTGGGCCTCTGTATAACTGGGCCTCTGTATATCTGGGCCTCTGTATAACTGGGCCTCTGTATAACTGGGCCTCTGTTTAACTGGGACTCTGTTTAACTGGGCCTCTGTTTAACTGGGACTCTGTTTAACTGGGCCTCTGTATAACTGGGCCTCTGTTTAACTGGGCCTCTGTTGACTCCCTGATGTGCAGCCTGTCTCTCCATTTGTCACTCAAATCTAGAAAGTATATATAGCACACACACTTTAGATTAGAGTCTGCAAAAAGACTAATGATTAGTAAATGGTTTATTAATGTGGGAGTAATGATTCATAAATGGTGAACACACAATTTATAAATGCCTTAAAAATGGTTTATTACGGACACGTAAGATAAAATGTTACCCATCCTAGTTGTGAATGAATATGAATGAACACATATATTAGACAAAGAAGAAAATCACTGAATAAATCCCTTATAGACCATTGGCTTATATAATACCTTATAACAGCCTGACCACTTGTGTGTAATTAGTGCCTGTCATGTGTTTCCCCCCTGTGTTCCCACTTAACTGTTTAAATATGAGGCTACATATAATTCAATAGAAGAAAACAGAGAGAGAGAGAGAGAGAGAGAGAGAGAAGGAGAGTGAGAGACTGACAGTTCCTTAATGTTTTAGCTGTATAATACAGCCAATGGCTACATTAAAGAACTCTCTATTTTATTCTATTGAATTCAATACAAAAACAATTTGGTGTTTGTCATAGACTAGCTTATGTGGATAGATTTCCATGCTTCCGTGCTCCCGTTTGACAACGTTGTGTATTCGTATCTTTATGCCGAGAAGTGAAGGGCCTTTCAGCGAATTTTCGCCCCACTGATCAGGTAAATGCTCAAATACAATATTATGACCACAGATAGAAAAAAATGGAATCCATTTTGACCAGCTCACCCTACAGAAAAACGGTCCGGCCCCATCTAGCATTTGCCAGAATTGCCAGATGCGGGGGGGGGGGGGGGGGGGGGGGGGGGTGATCAGGTAATGTAACATATAACAAAACAGGAATAACGTAACAATTACAAACGTTGACGTAGTTGAACGTCATCAAACACTTTTCCGTGAAAAGCATCCATAACAGAAGTCAAACAAGCACCATCTGCTAATCAAATTGACTAAAACACATGATACATTTCAGCTGGATGAAAAGCTGACAGTCGGGAGCCTGGCTCCTGCTCATGATAATTGTTGGTGGCAAGTTTGAATCCCAGGCAAGATGTACACTACCGTTCAAAGTTTGGGGTCACTTAGAAATGTCCTTGTTTTTTTTAAAGAAAATCAACAAAAAAAAGTCCATTAAAATAACATCAAATTGATCATAAATACAGTGTAGACATTGTTAATGTTGTAAATGACTATTGTAACCGGAAACGGCTGATTTTTTATGGAATATCTACATAGGCGTACAGAGGCCCATTATCAGCAACCATCACTCCTGTGTTCCAATGGCATGTTGTGTTATCTAATCCAAGTTTATCATTTTAAAAGGCTAATTGATCATTAGAAAACCCTTTTGCAATTATGTTAGCACAGCTGAAAACTGTTGTTCTGATAAAAGAAGTAATACAACTCGCCTTGTTTAGACTAGTTGAGTATCTGGAGCATCAGCATTTGTGGGTTTGATTACAGGCTCAAAACAGACAGAAACAAAGACCTTTCTTCTGAAACTCGTCAGTCTATTCTTGTTCTAAGAAATTAAGGCTTAGAGGGCGCTATTTACACTTTGGGGAAAAGTCGTGCCCAATTTAAACGGCCTCGTACTCTATTCTTGCTCGTACAATATGCATATTATTATTACTATTGGATAGAAAACACTCTCAAGTTTCTAAAACCGTTTGAATTATATCTGTGAGTAAAACAGAACTCATTTTGCAGCAAACTTCCTGTCAGAAAGTGAAAAATCTCAAATCGAGGCTCTGTTCTAGGGCCTGCCTATAAATGTGCTTGATATGTATTAGTATACATGCACTTCATACACCTTCCACTAGATGTCAACAGGCAGTGAGAGAAGAAATGGAGTGTATAACTTGATCTGAGGTCGAATAAAAGCTCTTGGCATGACATGACACCAGTTTCCTGTTTTCTGGAGCGCGCGAGAAGGGACCTGGTATTGCCTTCTGAAAAGCTGTCGTTATAGACGACTAATATCTCCGGCTTTGATTTTATTTGATAAATGTGACAATATCATCGTAAAGTATGTTTTTTCAATATAGTTTTATTAGATTATTGAAATTTTTTCGGGACGTTAGGCGTGTAGCTTTGTCTGCGTTTGTTCACGAAGGAGAGCTTCGCGCCACCTTGCTAGCTTTCCGTGCTAATTGACTGGAGAAGAGGACATTCTAAAACCAAACAACGATTGTTCCCGACAAAGGACCCCTTGTACAACATTCTGATGGAAGCTCAACAAAAGTAGGACCCATTTATGATGCTATTTCATATATCTGTCGGAACATGTTTACTAATAGTTTGCGCCCAGATTTTGGGCACTCTCTCGCCATAACGTAAACTGCATGTCGTAATGAAGTTATTTTTAGAATTCTAACACGGCGATTGCATTAAGAACTAGTGTATCTATCATTTCCTATACAACATGTATATTTTAGTAATGTTTATGAATAGTTATTTGGTCAGAATATGTGTGTCAGAAAAATATCCGGACGTTCTGGGAAAAAGATGCTACGTTAGCACAATGTATAACCACTGATTTCAGCTCTAAATATGCACATTTTCGAACAAAACATAAGTGTATGTATAACCTGATGTTATAGGACTGTCATCTGATGAAGCTTATCAAGGTTAGTCAAAAATTATATATCTTTTGCTGGTTTGTTACGATCGCTAACTTTTGCTGCTGGTAAATGGCTTGTGTTTCTGGCTATTGTGGTAAGCTAATATAATGCTATATTGTGTTTTCGCTGTAAAACACTTACAAAATCTGAAATATTGGCTGGATTCACAAGATGCTTGTCTTTCATTTGCTGTACACCATGCATTTTTCAGAAATGTTTTATGATGAGTATTTAGGTATTCCACGTTGGTCTCTATAATTACTCTGGCTGCTTCGGTGCTATTTGTGACGGTAGCTGTGATGGTAGCTGCAATGTAAAACTGATTTATAGCTCAAATATGCACATTTTTCGAACAAAACATAGATTTATTGTGTAACATGTTATAAGACTGTCATCTGATGAAGTTGTTTCTTGGTTAGTTTGGTTGGTTCTTGGTTAGTTTGGTTGGTTTTCTGCAAGCTACCTGTGCTGTGAAAGAAATGTCTGTGCTTTTTTGTATTTGGTGGTGAGCTAACATAAATATACGTGGTGTTTTCGCTGTAAAACATTTTAAAAATCGGACATGTTGACTGGATTCACAAGATGTGTATCTTTCATTTGCTGTATTGGACTTGTTAATGTGTGAAAGTTAAATATTTCTCAAAAATATTTTTTGAATTTCGCTCTCTGCCTTTTCAGTGGAATGTGGGAGGAGTTCCGCTAGCGGAACCCCAGTCCTAGACAGGTTAAGGCCTGTAATAGATCATCCATTAAGGCCTGTTATAGATCATCCATTCAGGCCTGTTATAGAGCAATGGTATAACTACTAGGCCTACACTGTAGCAGCAACTGACTAGCATTTGACAGAAAGACAGTAGACTAGCATCTGTAGTAGTAGGCTAGTAAGTTAATGGTAATAGGCTAGTAAGCTAATGGTAGTGGTCTAGTAAGCTAATGGTAATAGGCTAGTAAGCTAATGGTAATAGGCTAGTAAGCTAATGGTAGTGGTCTAGTAAGCTAATGGTAATAGGCTAGTAGGCTAATGGTAATAGGCTAGTAAGCTAATGGTAATAGGCTAGTAAGCTAATGGTAATAGGCTAGTAAGCTAATGGTAATAGGCTAGTAAGCTAATAGTAATAGGTTAATAAGCTAATGGTAATAGGCTAGTAAGCTAATGGTAATAGGCTAGTAAGCTAATGGTAATAGGCTAGTAAGCTAATTGTAATTGGCTAATAAGCTAATGGTAATGGTCTAGTAGGTTAATGGTAATAGGCTAGTAAGCTAATGGTAATAGGCTAGTAAGCTAATTGAAATTGGCTAAAAAGCTAATGGTAATAGGATAGTAACCTAATGGCAATAGGATAGTAAGCTAGGGATGTAGGTAGAAGTTGGTAGCACTCTAATGGTTGGATTTAACTAGGGTGTCTAGCCAGGACCAGTGTCAACTGTCAAGTCTCCTCTTCTGTTCTGGTAACCTGAAAACAAGACTCCACTCCTTCTCTCTCACACACTTTGTTCCATCAGCTCAGCTGAAGTGGTTCGATGTGTTCTCTCCATCACCAGTTGAGGTGGAAGAGAGAAGAGAACAGGAAAGTCTGTCTGTCATTCAGTCAGTTCTATGGATCGTGTCCTCTTCACATGCTGGTGCTGTGAGAGTGTGTGAGAGTGCTACGGGAATCTCTCCTCAGTCTGACTCACTCACTCACTAAACGAGACGTCAAAAACACCTCAGAGAGAGAGAGAGAGGGGGGGGAGAGATGAGAGAGAGAAGCTGCTGTCCACACAGCCTAACCCGCAGCCTCTTCCTCTTCCGCTTCCACCATCTCACGTCGCAGCTCTGCCAACATTCTACTGTACTCATACTGTCACCTCACTGCGCGTCAACTCCGGAGGGAGAGAGAGAGACCGGACACATTTTTGGGGGGGGGCGAGAGAGAAAAGGAATGCGAGAATGAAGAAGAATAAAGACTATTGAGTGTTTTTTCAAGCAAACTGACCGACGAAACTACTTGACCTGTGGCCTCAGAGAGAGGGAAGTGTGTCCTGTCCCCCTCTTCGAATCGACGTTATGCAAGACGTCTAACGGACCTATTGTAAAAATGTATTTTTGTGGTGCCGTTTTACGAGGTGTTCTTTCTTTTCCGAAAGGCCAGTGTTTTTGTTTCTTAGTCGAGGCTGTGTTCGTGTGTTTGTTGTTTTCTTCTGTCAAAGCGGAGGAAGAGTGCCCGTTATCCTGTATCTGTGTCAGAGACTCCGGGACAGTGACCTGCCGGGATGCCGAACACACTGAGTTACCGGGTGACATACCGGCGTGGGCGACCACGTTAATACTCAGGGGGAACAACATCTCAACGTTACCGGGACGAGCGTTCTCCTCGAATAACGGGACGGAACTCGAACTAACGACCCTCTCACTGTCACATAATGGGATCATGGTGATCGAGGCTGACGCTTTTACGGGACTCCCCAGGTTGAATTTACTGGATTTGAGCCACAACCCGTTGGTGTATATTTCGGACCGGGCGTTTCACGGTCTGCGGGAGCTCCGTTCTCTTTACCTGAACGACTCGCTCCTTGCTCCAGCCGTGGCGCAGCTCTCCAACGCGCTGCAGGGCACCGAAACGTTACGCAACCTCCACCGGCTGGAGCTGTCAGGCAACCGGTTGAAAACCATACCCATCTCACGGTTGGACGCGTTCAACCTCCACACTTTAGTTCTCACCAACAACTCCTTCGAGAACATTGGTAAAGAGAACATATCTAGTTTGTACCACCACAAGAGAGTGCGCATTTATTTGTCACTAAATCCTTTCAGGTGTAACTGTGAACTTGAGTCGTTCTACTTCTGGTTAAAGAACTCTTCTCAATGTGTGGACTCTGCGCGCCTCCTATGCGCGGAGCCTGATGCCAAGAAGGGGATGCCACTGGAGCGGTTACGCGGTGAGGACGTGGATTGTCTCAATGAGAACTTGGAGGCGGTGTCCTACGTGTTCCTAGGGATAGTCATGGCACTGATCGGTATTGTATTCCTCATGGTGCTCTATCTAAACCGGAGAGGCATCAAACGGTGGCTCAATAACATCCGTGATGCGTGCCGCGACCAGATGGAAGTGTACCATTACCGGTACGAGCAGGACTCCGATCCCCGGTTGGCTAACGTCGCCGTTTAATGTTTAACGTCCACTCCCTCAATCTATGCCATTATCAACCGTTGTTTTATGTACAGAGTAAACTGTTTCATGAACGGAAGAGCAATTAGTATCCGTTTTGTTCTCGACTGATATCAACTGTAGTTGTTTATAATATGTAGCCAATGATTTGGAAAACAACAGACTTTGTTGTCCAACAGGGACAAATACAATGTGAGTTCAAAAGAAGTGATCAATATGGACCTTTATTGTAAATATCTGTGAATTATACATTTCTGTAAATATACCATGTACAACACAAAATGAAAACATGTTTATCTTCCATCGTGGAGACATGAGAACACATAAGACTTGTTCAAAAATAAATGTACAGTATGCCGGTTTAGTTGACTGACTAGTTTCGACAACAGAATAAATAGTTTGACTTCCTTCTACAGATTATTCTAAACGACTGTATCAGTATGTAAGTGCATGTATAAACTGTAATTACAGTAGAAAATGTATCTGTTTAATAAAACAATTAGAGAATTATTAATGGCTGTATGTATGTTGAGCAGCCAGGTCACCCGTGATACAAATCAATATTCAACGTCCATCCATGCACCTTTTGCGCCAAAGGTTGCATGTTCGAATCCCCTGATATAACGTTTTAATTCGTTATTTTTTTTTAGATTTAAGCCTATCCTAAACCTTAAAACCTGAACTTAACCATTCATACTTAATGCCTAACCTTTAACCTTCAACAACTTTGAAATTTGACGTTTGAGAAACACGGATGAACGTCTAATTCTGACGAGAGACTGTGAGAGCTAGTTGATGCGAGAGAGCATGGATCTTTAACTTCTGACCCAGATAATTTTTTCTTCATATGCATCAATAACTAATTAGAGACACTGTGTGTGTGTGTGTGTGTGTGTGTGTGTGTGTGTGTGTGTGTGTGTGTGTGTGTGTGTGTGTGTGTGTGTGTGTGTGTGTGTGCGTGTGTGCGTGCGTGCGTGCGCGCGCGCTTGCATGCGTTTGAGTGTTTGAGTGAGTGAGTGAGAAAAGGGAGAGTGAAAAAGAGATGGATTAAAGGATGTGAAAGTACGATGATATGCAATGCCAGTCTGGGAGGTGGACCAATCCAGACTAGGAGGTTGACCAATCCAGTCTGGGAGGTTGACCAATCCAGACTGGGAGGTGGACCAATCCAGACTGGGAGGTTGACCAATCCAGACTGGGAGGTTGACCAATCCAGACTGGGAGGTTGACCAATCCAGTCTGGGAGGTTGACCAATCCAGACTGGGAGGTTGACCAATCCAGACTGGGAGGTGGACCAATCCAGACTGGGAGGTTGACCAATCCAGACTGGGAGGTGGACCAATCCAGACTGGGAGGTGGACCAATCCAGACTGGGAGGTTGACCAATCCAGACTGGGAGGTTGACCAATCCAGACTGGGAGGTGGACCAATCCAGACTGGGAGGTTGACCAATCCAGACTGGGAGGTTGACCAATCCAGTCTGGGAGAAGGACCAATCCAGTCTGGGAGGTGGACCAATCCAGACTGGGAGGTGGACCAATCCAGACTAGGAGGTTGACCAATCCAGACTGGGAGGTTGACCAATCCAGTCTGGGAGAAGGACCAATCCAGTCTGGGAGGTGGACCAATCCAGACTGGGAGGTGGACCAATCCAGACTAGGAGGTTGACCAATCCAGTCTGGGAGGTTGACCAATCCAGACTGGGAGGTGGACCAATCCAGACTGGGAGGTTGACCAATCCAGACTGGGAGGTTGACCAATCCAGACTGGGAGATGGACCAATCCAGACTAGGAGGTTGACCAATCCAGACTGGGAGGTGGACCAATCCAGACTGGGAGGTTGACCAATCCAGACTGGGAGGTTGACCAATCCAGACTGGGAGGTTGACCAATCCAGACTGGGAGGTTGACCAATCCAGTCTGGGAGAAGGACCAATCCAGTCTGGGAGGTGGACCAATCCAGACTGGGAGGTGGACCAATCCAGTCTGGGAGGTTGACCAATCCAGACTGGGAGGTGGACCAATCCAGACTGGGAGGTTGACCAATCCAGACTGGGAGGTTGACCAATCCAGACTGGGAGATGGACCAATCCAGACTAGGAGGTTGACCAATCCAGACTGGGAGGTGGACCAATCCAGACTGGGAGGTTGACCAATCCAGACTGGGAGGTTGACCAATCCAGACTGGGAGGTGGACCAATCCAGACTGGGAGGTTGACCAATCCAGACTGGGAGGTTGACCAATCCAGACTGGGAGATGGACCAATTCAGACTATGAGGTTGACCAATCCAGACTGGGAGGTGGACCAATCCAGACTGGGAGGTTGACCAATCCAGACTGGGAGGTTGACCAATCCAGTCTGGGAGGTTGACCAATGCCAGACTGGGAGGTGGACCAATCCAGACTGGGAGGTTGACCAATCCAGACTGGGAGGTTGACCAATCCAGACTGGGAGGTTGACCAATCCAGTCTGGGAGGTTGACCAATCCAGACTGGGAGGTTGACCAATCCAGACTGGGAGGTGGACCAATCCAGACTGGGAGGTTGACCAATCCAGACTGGGAGGTTGACCAATCCAGACTGGGAGGTCGACCAATCCAGTCTGGGAGGTGGACCAATCCAGACTGGGAGGTTGACCAATCCAGTCTGGGAGGTTGACCAATCCAGACTGGGAGGTTGACCAATCCAGACTGGGAGGTTGACCAATCCAGACTGGGAGGTTGACCAATCCAGTCTGGGAGAAGGACCAATCCAGTCTGGGAGGTGGACCAATCCAGACTGGGAGGTGGACCAATCCAGACTAGGAGGTTGACCAATCCAGTCTGGGAGGTTGACCAATCCAGACTGGGAGGTGGACCAATCCAGACTGGGAGGTTGACCAATCCAGACTGGGAGGTTGACCAATCCAGACTGGGAGATGGACCAATCCAGACTAGGAGGTTGACCAATCCAGACTGGGAGGTGGACCAATCCAGACTGGGAGGTTGACCAATCCAGACTGGGAGGTTGACCAATCCAGACTGGGAGGTGGACCAATCCAGACTGGGAGGTTGACCAATCCAGACTGGGAGGTTGACCAATCCAGACTGGGAGATGGACCAATTCAGACTATGAGGTTGACCAATCCAGACTGGGAGGTGGACCAATCCAGACTGGGAGGTTGACCAATCCAGACTGGGAGGTTGACCAATCCAGACTGGGAGGTGGACCAATCCAGACTGGGAGGTGGACCAATCCAGACTGGGAGGTTGACCAATGCCAGACTGGGAGGTGGACCAATCCAGACTGGGAGGTTGACCAATGCCAGACTGGGAGGTTGACCAATCCAGACTGGGAGGTTGACCAATCCCCAAGTGTTAAGTTTACGTCATATCCTCCCATGTGTAGTGATATGAATATGAAGTTTGAAGGAGCTATAACGTATATAAAAACCAAACCATTCAGCCCAGTCAAATAAATAATTAGGCAGCTGAGTCCAGTAGAGGTCTGTGACTGTGATGTCTCTTCCTGTTGAACAGTGAGCCATGAGTAGAACAGTACAGTTCTGTGACTGTGATGTCTCTTCCTGTTGAACCAGTGAGCCATGAGTAGAACAGTAGAGGTCTGTGACTGTGATGTCTCTTCCTGTTGAACCAGTGAGCCATGAGTAGAACAGTAGAGGTCTGTGACTGTGATGTCTCTTCCTGTTGAACCAGTGAGCCATGAGTAGAACAGTAGAGGTCTGTGACTGTGATGTCTCTTCCTGTTGAACCAGTGAGCCATGAGTAGAACAGTAGAGGTCTGTGACTGTGATGTCTCTTCCTGTTGAACAGTGAGCCATGAGTAGAACAGTAGAGGTCTGTGACTGTGATGTCTCTTCCTGTTGACCAGTGAGCCATGAGTAGAACAGTAGAGGTCTGTGACTGTGATGCCTCTTCCTGTTGAACCAGTGAGCCACGTATTTTATGCGACAGAGAGAGAGAGAGAGAGAGAGAGAGAGAGAGAGAGAGATCCCTCAGCGACATAACTCCCCAGTATATGCCAGGAGACAGAGCCTATAGGACTAGGGCTATTCTGCAGTTCCTAAAGAGAACAATCGTAACTACCAGCAGGCCTGTTCCCCAAAGAAATGAGTAAAAGGAAATTGATGATGAATAATCTATGGAAGCCATTCTACGGTCGTTAGGACATTATGAGGGACAATTTGTAAAGTTAGAGAAACGCTGAATCACTTTGGTGGAGAGAAGCACATCTCTGTCACATTACCAACCATGTTTAATAAGAACGGGGCTGTTGGTTGCGGCAGAGGAGAACGTTTCAACACGACCTAAGTGTGCTCCGGTACGTCGGCGGGTGGCGGGACGGGAGAGCTATTGGTGAGACGGTTACGGCAGAACCGGAATATAGTTTAATCCAGTGGAGGCTGCTGAGGGGAGGACGGCTCATAATAATGGCTGGAGAGGAGCGAATGGAACGGCATCAAACACATGGAAACCATGGAAACCAGGCATTTGATACCGTTCCACTGATTCCACTTCATCCATTACCACGAGCCCGTCCTCCTCAATTAAGGTGCCACCAACCTCCTGCGGTTTAATCTCATCAGAGCCGTGACTAAGACCAGGAGAATGATGATAGGCCCATAAACCCATCGGCTCGCCGAACGCCGCAGTTAATGAACAGTCAGACAGAAGACCGCAGCTGTTTGCTTTTATAACGACAAGGTCAAACGGGATTCAGTAAGACCGGTCTCCCGGGGATGGGGGGGGGGGGGGGGGGGTCTGAGTGATAAGGAGGGTCACTGTGACTGGGTAACATTAGTTTGACCTCAGATAATTCTCTCTCTCACACACAGCTGTCCGTTTCAGCACCAGCGGTTCACACACAGCTGTCCGTTTCAGCACCAGCGGTCGACTAGGCAGAGATCAGCACCATGGACAGCGACCATACATTACTACCCTCAGTGCAGTACGCAATTGCACCAAACAACATGAAACTAGCTTGTTTTTTAATTTACGCTTTTGATTCTCTCTCTCTCATGAACCATATTCCCTTTCACCTGGAAATGCGCTTTTTCTTCTCCTACTTTTCTTCTTCTTTCTCTTCTTCCTTCCTTCTCCTTCCTCTCTTTCTTCTTCTTTCTCTTCCTCCTTCCTTCTCCTTCCTCCTCTTTCTTCTTCTTTCTCTTTCTCCTTCCTTCTCCTTCCTCATCTTTCTTCTTCTTTCTCTTCCTCCTTCCTTCTCCTTCCTCCTCTTTCTTCTTCTTTCCTTGCCTCCTTCCTTCTCCTTCCTCCTCTTTCTTCTTCTTTCCTTGCCTCCTTCCTTCTCCTTCCTCCTCTTTCTTCTTCTTTCCTTGCCTCCTTCCTTCTCCTTCCTCCTATTTCTTCTTCTTTCTCTTCCTCCTTCCTTCTCCTTCCTCCTCTTTCTTCTTCTCTACAGCTATACATTGTGTCTGAAAGTGTCACAGTAACTTCACAGCTAAATGTGAAGAGGAATGTAGCTTGCCAAAGTGGCAAATAGGAGACAATTACCACGTTCGTGTTCCTTCTGCTTCAAGCCATTGCCTGCTTACTGAACATGTTGAGAAACTAAAAAAATAAGTGAAAGCATAATCATGAAAAAATAAAGATATATAGTCTGTCTGTCTGTCTCTCTCTCTGTCTCTCTCGCTCACTCTCTCTTTCTCTGTCTGTCTGTCTGTCTGTCTGTCTGTCTGTCTGTCTGTCTGTCTGTCTGTCTGTCTGTCTGTCTGTCTGTCTGTCTGTCTGTCTGTCTGTCTGTCTGTCTGTCTGTCTGTCTGTCTGTCTGTCTGTCTGTCTGTCTGTCTGTCTGTCTGTCTGTCTGTCTCTCGCTCTCTCTCTCTCTCTCTCTCTCTCTCTCTCTCTCGCTCTGTCTGTCTCTCACTCTCTCTGTCTGTCTGTCTCGCTCACTCTCTCTCTCTGTCTGTCTCTCACTCTTCTCTCTCTCTGTCTGTCTCTCACTCTTCTCTCTCTCTGTCTGTCTCTCACTCTCTCTCTCTTTCTGTCTCTCACTCTCTCTCTATCTGTCTGTCTCTCACTCTCTCTCTGTCTGTCTCTCACTCTCTCTCTGTCTGTCTCTCTCTCTCTTTCTGTCTCTCTCTAACTCTCTCTCTGTCTCGGTTTCTGGTTCTCTCAAGTCATATTACACGCACTCCACTAATCAATTAATCAGGTAATTCCATCTATTAGGAAACTGAGACGATCTCTGAGTGTTGCATCTGGCCCTGATCCGCAGGCGCTTAGCAAGGTCTGTCCCTCGTTAATTAATTAACAGACTGGAGATTTACATTCAGTCTGAATATATTACAGAGACACAGACGAGTCGTAGGACATCTCTTATCTCTTCTCCCATGAAGGTGTTTCTCAATTTGAAGCTTCAAGGTGATAGTACGCATCATAGAATATAATTTGTGGAAGGGGCATATCTCCGACAGCTCTGACTGCCCCCCTCATACTCGATAGGGATTCTAGTTCTGTTGGATGTATATCAAACTGATTTGACAAGAAGGCAGAACAGCCACAAGATGTTCACAGCTCCAACCCAGAGTTTTAAAGACATTTTAAAACTTTTATCTCCCTCAACAACTTTAAGCATCTGCTATCCGAGCAGCTAACCGATCGCTGCAGCTGTACATAGTCCATCGGTATATAGCCCACCCAATTTACCTACCTCACCCCCCATACTGCTTTTATTTATTTACTTTTCTGCTCTTTTGCACACCAGTATCTCTTCTTGCACATGATCATCTGATGATTTATCACTCCAGTGTTAATCTGCTAAATTGTAATTATTCGATTTATTGCCTACCTCCTCATGCCTTTTGCACACATTGTATATAGATTCTCTTTTTTCTACCATGTTATTGACTTGTTTATTGTTTACTCCATGTGTAACTCTGTGTTGTTGTATGTGTCGAATTGCTATGCTTTATCTTGGCCAGGTCGCAGTTGCAAATGAGAACTTGTTCTCAACTAGCCTACCTGGTTAAATAAAGGTGAAATAAAAAATTAAATAAAATAAATAAAAATTATATCGTTCTGGTTTCATTCTCAGAGTGTTTATTTTCAAAGACACTTCACTTTACTACACTTCCGTTCAAAAGTTTGGGGTCACTTAGAAATGTCCTTGTTTTTTTAAAAGAAAAAACACCTTTTTTTTGTCCATTAAAATAACATCAAATTGATCAGAAATACAGTGTAGACATTGTTAATGTTGTAAATGACTATTGTAGCTGGAAACGGCAGATTTTTAATGGAATATCTACATAGCTGTACAGAGGCCCATTATCAGCAACCATCACTCCTGTGTTCCAATGGCACGTTGTGTTAGCTAATCCAAGTTTATCATTTTAAAAGGCTAATTGATCCTTAGAAAACCCTTTTGCAATTATGTTAGTACAGATGAAAACTGTTGTTCTCATTTAAAGAAGCAATAAAACTGGCCTTCTTTAAACTAGTTGAGTATCTGGAGCATCAGCATTTGTGGGTTCGATTACAGGCTCAAAATGACCAGAAACAAAGAACTTTCTTCTGAAACTCGTCAGTTTATTCTTGTTCTGAAAAATGAAGGCTATTCCATTTGAGAAATTGCCAAGAAACTGAAGATCTCGTACAACGCTGTGTACTACTCCCTTCACAGAACAGCGCAAACTGTCTCTAACCAGAATTGAAAGAGGAGTGGGAGGCCCCGGTGCACAACTGAGCAAGAGGACAAGTACATTAGTGTCTAGTTTGAGAAAAAGTCCTCAACTGACACCTTCATTAAATAGTACCCGCAAAACACCAGTCTCAACATCAACAGTGAAGAGGCGACTCTGGGATGCTGGCCTTCTAGGCAGAGTTGCAACGGAAAAGCCATATCACAGACTTGCCAATAAAAATTGGGATAGTGTCCCATTTTTTTTCTTGTTTTGTCTCTGTACTCCAGCACTTTGGATTTAAAAAGATACAATGACTATGAGGTTAAAGTGCCGACTGACAGCTTTAATTTGAGGGTATTTTCATCCATATCTCTTGAACCGTTTACAAATTACTGCACTTTCTTCCTATAGTCCCCCCCCCCCCACCCCCCATTTTAGGGGACCAATAGTATTGAGCCAAATTCACTTACAGTCCCGTGAAAAACTATTTGCCCCCTTTCTGATTTTCTCAATTTTTACATATTTTTGATACTGAATGTTATCAGATCTTCAAAGCAAAACCTAATATTAGATAAAGGAAACCTGACTTTAAAAATAACAAATAAAAATGGATACTTATTTTATTTATTTAATTAACAAAGTTATGTAACACCCTGTGTGAAAAAGTAATTGGTCCCTTACGCTCAGTAGCTGGTTGTGCCACCTTTCAGCTGCAATGACTCCAACCAAACACTTCCCGTAGTTGATCAGTCTCTCACATCG
This sequence comes from Salvelinus namaycush, assembly GCF_016432855.1. Lineage (NCBI taxonomy): Eukaryota > Metazoa > Chordata > Actinopteri > Salmoniformes > Salmonidae > Salvelinus > Salvelinus namaycush. Next base: position 3,384,439 of record NC_052318.1, on the reverse strand, counting down.
CTGCGGAGGGATTTTGGCCCATTCTTCCATGAAGAAAAACTCGGGAACATTTGTACGTTTTCAAGCACGAACTGCTTTGTCTCATGTCCACAACGTCTCAATTGGGATCAGGTCTGGACTTTGACTAGGCCATTCCAAAACTTCCAAATTCGTTGCTTTTCAACCATTTTCATGTAGACTTGATTGTGTGTTTTGGATCATTGTCTTGCTGCATGACCCAGCTGCGTTTCAGCTCAGAGACGGATGGCCTGACATTCTCCTGTAGAATTCTCAGTTCAGTCCCACAGCCTCCTAATGACAAGGATAGATGTGCTTACCTTCAGTACATGTGTCACACACACACACACACACACACATTTCAAAACCCTCTTACAGTTCTGTGTCTAGTGGTGTCTGATTGATGCCACATCCTCTTCTCCTCTCTCGCAGACAGACATATACTTATCTCCTCCTCCTCTCCTCCTCTCCTCCTCTCCTCCTCTCCTCCTCCCTCCTCTCATCCTCCTCTCCTCTTCTCCTCCTCCCTCCTCTCCTTCTCCTCCTCTCCTCTTCTCCTCCTCCCTCCTCTCCTCTTCTCCTCCTCTCCTCTTCCCTCCTCTCCTCCTCCTCTCCTCTTCTCCTCCTCCCTCCTCTCCTACTCCTCCTCTCCTCCTCCTCTTCTCCTCTTCTCCTCCTCTCCTCCTCCCTCCTCTTCTCCTCCTCTCTCTTCTCCTCCTCCCTCCTCCTCTCCTCCTCTCCTCCTCCTCTACTATCCTGCTCTCCTCCTCTCCTCCTCTCCTACTCCTCCTCCTCCTCCTCTCCTCCTCTCCTACTCCTCCTCTCCTCCTCCTCCTCTCCTCCTCTCCTACTCCTCCTCTCCTACTCCTCCTCCTCTTCTCCTTCTCTTCTCCTCCTCTCCTCTCCTCTTCCCCCTCTCTCTGACAGACATTTACTGTACATAACCCTTTTCGCTTTACCTTTCCTTCTCTCTCTCTCTCTCTCTCTCTCTCTCTCTCTCTCTCTCTCTCTCTCTCTCTCTCTCTCTCTTTCTCAACCTTCTATACTCCCTCCCTGCATCTCTCTCTCCATCCCTTCTCTCCCTCCCTCCCCCCCTCGTTCCCTCTCTCTCTACCCCTCTCTCCCTCTCCAGGTAAATGGTTTTCTCCAGCTGAGTGGCTTTCTAAGGCCACAGGGGCAGGATTTAGGCTGAGGCCAGCAGAAAAGAATAACAGAGGAGGAAGATGAAGAAAAGAAGGGACACAAAGAAAATATGAATTACTGTCCACTCTGCCAGGCTGAGGCTGTCCTTGCCTTATGTAAACCCTTGACTCATCTGTTCTCTACCTTCATCTCTCTCTCTCTCTCTCTCTCTCGCTCTCTCTCTCTCTCTCTCTCTCTCTCTCTCTTAACATCTCTACCTCTCACCCAGTCTCTCACTCTTAACACCTCTACCTCTCACCCAGTCTCTCACTCTTATCATCTCTACCTCTCATCCAGTCTCTCACTCTTAACATCTCTACCTCTCACCCAGTCTCTCACTCTTATCATCTCTACCTCTCATCCAGTCTCTCTCTCTTAACATCTCTACCTCTCACCCAGTCTCTCACTCTTAACACCTCTACCTCTCACCCAGTCTCTCACTCTTATCATCTCTACCTCTCATCCAGTCTCTCACTCTTAACATCTCTACCTCTCACCCAGTCTCTCACTCTTATCATCTCTACCTCTCATCCAGTCTCTCTCTCTTAACATCTCTACCTCTCACCCAGTCTCTCACTCTTAACACCTCTACCTCTCACCCAGTCTCTCACTCTTAACATCTCTACCTCTCATCCAGTCTCTCACTCTTAACATCTCTACCTCTCACCCAGTCTCTCACTCTTAACATCTCTACCTCTCACCCAGTCTCTCACTCTTAACATCTCTACCTCTCATCCAGTCTCTCACTCTTAACACCTCTACCTCTCACCCAGTCTCTCACTCTTATCATCTCTACCTCTCATCCAGTCTCTCACTCTTAACATCTCTACCTCTCACCCAGTCTCTCACTCTTATCATCTCTACCTCTCATCCAGTCTCTCACTCTTAACATCTCTACCTCTCACCCAGTCTCTCACTCTTAACATATCTACCTGTCACCCAGTCTCTCACTCTTAACATCTCTACCTCTCACCCAGTCTCTCACTCTTAACACATCTACCTCTCACCCAGTCTCTCACTCTTAACATCTCTACCTCTCACCCAGTCTCTCACTCTTAACATCTCTACCTCTCACCCAGTCTCTCACTCTTAACATATCTACCTCTCACCCAGTCTCTCACTCTTAACATCTCTACCTCTCACCCAGTCTCTCACTCTTAACATCTCTACCTGTCACCCAGTCTCTCACTCTTAACATCTCTACCTCTCACCCAGTCTCTCACTCTTAACATCTCTACCTCTCACCCAGTCTCTCACTCTTAACATCTCTACCTCTCACCCAGTCTCTCACTCTTAACACATCTACCTCTCACCCAGTCTCTCACTCTTAACATCTCTACCTCTCACCCAGTCTCTCACTCTTAACATCTTTACCTCTCACCCAGTCTCTCACTCATAACATCTCTACCTCTCACCCAGTCTCTCACTCTTAACACATCTACCTCTCACCCAGTCTCTCACTCTTAACATCTCTACCTCTCACCCAGTCTCTCACGCTTAACATCTCTACCTCTCACCCAGTCTCTCACTCTTAACATATCTACCTCTCACCCAGTCTCTCACTCTTAACATCTCTACCTCTCACCCAGTCTCTCACTCTTAACACATCTACCTCTCACCCAGTCTCTCACTCTTAACATCTCTACCTCTCACCCAGTCTCTCACTCTTAACATCTCTACCTCTCACCCAGTCTCTCACTCTTAACATATCTACCTCTCACCCAGTCTCTCACTCTTAACATCTCTACCTCTCACCCAGTCTCTCACTCTTAACATATCTACCTCTCACCCAGTCTCTCACTCTTAACATCTCTACCTCTCACCCAGTCTCTCACTCTTAACATCTCTACCTGTCACCCAGTCTCTCACTCTTAACATCTCTACCTCTCACCCAGTCTCTCACTCTTAACATCTCTACCTCTCACCCAGTCTCTCACTCTTAACATCTCTACCTCTCACCCAGTCTCTCACTCTTAACACATCTACCTCTCACCCAGTCTCTCACTCTTAACACATCTACCTCTCACCCAGTCTCTGACTCTTAACATTATAACACACTGTACATCATCCAATCAAAATCCAACCTTCGTTTACCCGTTGTGACCACAGATTTTCTGACCTTATTATCAAAATTATCCTATTTACACTTTGTCGTCAATTTTGACACTAGAATAAAGGTTTCTCATTCATATCGATGCCACATCGGCCATTTCCAAAGCGTTTCGTTGCTTTTTAAAGGCAGTCGCTCTTTGAATAGACAAAGTGCTTTGAATTTAATTAATAGCAGCTTTTTAACAGATTTTCATGTGCCCTCAAGTATCTGTCTACTTGCAAGTTGTCACTCATCCCATCTCTCTTTCTTTCTCTGTCTTTCTCTCCCTCCACGTGGAGGGAGAGAAAGACAGAGAAAGAAAGAGAATGATAGATGGTGTGGGGTCTGGTGGGTGACCCGGTCTATAGAGCGCCCGTCCAGCGCTCTAACACCCATGGGAATGGAGAAGGAATGAGTGGGGATACTCAGCTCGGACACCAGGGTAACGTCCATGAGACTCACATCGGCCCCCGAGTCGATGAGTACCTGGAGAAACTTGGACTGGTTGCCTCACCGCAGGGTGGCACGGAGAGGGGGGCGAGCAAGGGGAGACAAAATGTTTTCTTTAAAACCCACCAGGGACTCGGATAAGCTCGGATCCTCTCTGGGACGTAGATGCCGGGGACTTCCGGAGTTGAGTGAGCGATTGGGACCGCAATCGGACCCCTTCTCCCTTGAGTGAGCGATTGGGACCGCAATCGGACCCCTTCTCCCTCCTACGTTCCAGTAGCCGACCATCGATCCGGATGGTTAAAGCGATGAGTCGAGATCCGTTGGTAGTTCTCGGGCTGCAAGCTCATCCTTTACCTCCTCCGATAATCTGTGCAGGAACGTGTCGAACAGCGCTTCTGGGTTCCAGGTACCCTCCGCTGCTAGCGTGCGGAACTCCACCGCATAGTCTGCCACTCTGAGGGAGTCCTGCCCGAAGCTGGAGTAACTTCCGGGCAGACTCTCTCCAGGACCACAGAGCCTCAAAAAAAATGTCACATCCGCCACATAATCCCTCCAGACTGAAGCATACATAGCCGATTTGTTCCCAAACGGCCGTAGCCCAAGCGAGGGCCCTCCCGGACATTAGCATGATGAGGTACGCTATCTTAGAGCGGTCCGAGAGAAAGGCGGAAGACTGTAGCTCCATGACGAGGGAACACTGAGCGAGAAACGCCTGACAGGTGACCAAATCTCCATCGAAGCGCTCCGGGGGAGGTAAGCGGGGTTCCCAGGAAACCGGGGAGGCGGCGGTGCTACCAGCCGGGTTTCTGAGGGGCTGGGAAGCTACCGTCACGGTAGGCTGCCTAGTAGACAAACTTGCTCCTGCAATGTGTCCAGTGATTGGTCGTGACGTTCGGCCACGGCCTGGAACCCTTCCATCAGACCCCGAATCAACTCCTCGCGCCTTCCAATGACGGCTCCTTGGGAGGCGAGGGCGTTACGCAGCTGGTCCAAGTGTGCTGGGTCAGTCATGGCCAGTTCGTACTATCACGTTTGAAGGTAAGACCCAGTTTCAGACAATGTCGGAGTAACAAAAGTTTATTCATTCGAACACAGGCAGGCAATGGTACAGGACAGCAGGAAGGCTCAGGGTCAGGGCAGGCAGAGGTCAGTAATCCATAGTAGTGGGGCAAAGGTGACGGACGGCAGGCAGGCTCAGGGTCAGGGCAGGCAGAGGTCGGTAATCCAGAGTAGTGGGGCAAAGGTGACGGACGGCAGGCAGGCTCAGGGTCAGGGCAGGCAGAGGTCGGTAATCCAGAGTAGTGGGGCAAAGGTGACGGACGGCAGGCAGGCTCAGGGTCAGGGCAGGCAGAGGTCGGTAATCCAGAGTAGTGGGGCAAAGGTGACGGACGGCAGGCAGGCTCAGGGTCAGGGCAGGCAGAGGTCGGTAATCCAGAGTAGTGGGGCAAAGGTGACGGACGGCAGGCAGGCTCAGGGTCAGGGTCAGGGTCAGGGTCAGGGTCAGGGTCAGGCAGAAAGGAAAAAACCCGGGAAAACTAGAAAACAGGAATATAGACAGGAGCAGGGCGGGAAACGCTGGTAGGTTTGAGGACCAAAACGAACTGGTAACAGACCAACAGAGAACACAGGTATAAATACACAGGGGATAATGGAGAAGATGGGCGACACCTGGAGGAGGGTGGAGACAATCACAAAGACAGGTGAAACAAATCAGGGAGTGACAAAGGTGGTGGAAAAACAAATACAGGTCAATGGGACAATGACAGTGTTGATAAACTGCAAGGATGCTTTTATTGTACCTCTTGGAATGTATTTGAAGAATCATCAACTGACCTGAACGAGTTGACTAACGTAATATCTGGCTATATTGAATTCTGTGTTGATTTTGTGACCCCCCCCCCCCCCCCCCCCCAAAAAAAGATGAAAGTTATTTCCTAACAACAAACCATGGGTGACCAAAGAATTGAAAGTGGTGCTTAACAAGAAGAAACAGGTGTTTGCCTCCGGGAATCCACTCAAAAGAAAAGAGGTACAGAGAGAGGTGAACAAAAATATAAAAAAGCCCAGATGTCAGTTCAAGGATAAGTTGTAACAGATAATGTTACAGGGAGACTCTCCAGTACTAGGATAAGGTGTAACAGATAATGTTACAGGGAGACTCTCCAGTACAAGGATAAGGTGTAACAGATAATGTTACAGGGAGACTCTCCAGTACAAGGATAAGGTGTAACAGATAATGTTACAGGGAGACTCTCCAGTACAAGGATAAGGTGTAACAGATAATGTTACAGGGAGTCTCTCCAGTACAAGGATAAGGTGTAACAGATAATGTTACAGGGAGACTCTCCAGTACAAGGATAAGGTGCAACAGATAATGTTACAGGGAGACTCTCCAGTACTAGGATAAGGTGTAACAGTTAATGTTGCAGGGAGTCTCTCCAGTACAAGGATAAGGTGTAACAGATAATGTTACAGGGAGACTCTCCAGGATAAGGTGTAACAGATAATGTTACAGGGAGACTCTCCAGTACTAGGATAAGGTGTAACAGACAATGTTACAGGGAGACTCTCCAGTACAAGGATAAGGTGTAACAGATAATGTTACAGGGAGACTCTCCAGTACAAGGATAAGGTGTAACAGATAATGTTACAGGGAGACTCTTCAGTACAAGGATAAGGTGTAACAGATAATGTTACAGGGAGACTCTCCAGTACAAGGATAAGGTGTAACAGATAATGTTACAGGGAGACTCTCCAGTACAAGGATAAGGTGTAACAGATAATGTTACAGGGAGACTCTCCAGTACAAGGATAAGGTGTAACAGATAATGTTACAGGGAGTCTCTCCAGTACAAGGATAAAGTGTAACAGATAATGTTACAGGGAGACTCTCCAGTACTAGGATAAGGTGTAACAGATAATGTTACAGGGAGACTCTCCAGTACAAGGATAAGGTGTAACAGATAATGTTACAGGGAGACTCTCCAGTACAAGGATAAGGTGCAACAGATAATGTTACAGGGAGACTCTCCAGTACTAGGATAAGGTGTAACAGATAATGTTACAGGGAGACTCTCCAGTACAAGGATAAGGTGTAACAGATAATGTTACAGGGAGACTCTCCAGGATAAGGTGTAACAGATAATGTTACAGGGAGACTCTCCAGTACTAGGATAAGGTGTAACAGACAATGTTACAGGGAGACTCTCCAGTACAAGGATAAGGTGTAACAGATAATGTTACAGGGAGACTCTCCAGTACAAGGATAAGGTGTAACAGATAATGTTACAGGGAGACTCTCCAGTACAAGGATAAGGTGTAACAGATAATGTTACAGGGAGACTCTCCAGTACCAGGATAAGGTGTAACAGATAATGTTACAGGGAGACTCTCCAGTACTAGGATAAGGTGTAACAGATCATGTTACAGGGAGACTCTCCAGTACAAGGATAAGGTGTAACAGATAATGTTACAGGGAGACTCTCCAGGATAAGGTGTAACAGATAATGTTACAGGGAGACTCTCCAGTACTAGGATAAGGTGTAACAGACAATGTTACAGGGAGACTCTCCAGTACAAGGATAAGGTGTAACAGATAATGTTACAGGGAGACTCTCCAGTACAAGGATAAGGTGTAACAGATAATGTTACAGGGAGACTCTTCAGTACAAGGATAAGGTGTAACAGATAATGTTACAGGGAGACTCTCCAGTACAAGGATAAGGTGTAACAGATAATGTTACAGGGAGACTCTCCAGTACAAGGATAAGGTGTAACAGATAATGTTACAGGGAGACTCTCCAGTACAAGGATAAGGTGTAACAGATAATGTTACAGGGAGTCTCTCCAGTACAAGGATAAAGTGTAACAGATAATGTTACAGGGAGACTCTCCAGTACTAGGATAAGGTGTAACAGATAATGTTACAGGGAGACTCTCCAGTACAAGGATAAGGTGTAACAGATAATGTTACAGGGAGACTCTCCAGTACAAGGATAAGGTGCAACAGATAATGTTACAGGGAGACTCTCCAGTACTAGGATAAGGTGTAACAGATAATGTTACAGGGAGACTCTCCAGTACAAGGATAAGGTGTAACAGATAATGTTACAGGGAGACTCTCCAGGATAAGGTGTAACAGATAATGTTACAGGGAGACTCTCCAGTACTAGGATAAGGTGTAACAGACAATGTTACAGGGAGACTCTCCAGTACAAGGATAAGGTGTAACAGATAATGTTACAGGGAGACTCTCCAGTACAAGGATAAGGTGTAACAGATAATGTTACAGGGAGACTCTCCAGTACAAGGATAAGGTGTAACAGATAATGTTACAGGGAGACTCTCCAGTACCAGGATAAGGTGTAACAGATAATGTTACAGGGAGACTCTCCAGTACTAGGATAAGGTGTAACAGATCATGTTACAGGGAGACTCTCCAGTACAAGGATAAGGTGTAACAGATAATGTTACAGGGAGACTCTCCAGTACAAGGATAAGGTGTAACAGATAATGTTACAGAGAGAGTCTCGGTCTGCCAGGTTGGGCATTAAGAATATGGCAAACGCCCCCTTCAAACGGTAGGCAATGTATCGATCCCTGCCAGGACGAGAGGGTGTGCCTCTCTACAACCAGTGAACTAAACGAGTTCTTCACACCGCTTTGAAACAGGGGTCAACCCCGTTGCTCTGGCCTGTCTGGAGAAGGGTGTCATGGCAACCAAGAGCGTGCTTGTCATCGATGAGGAAGTCGTACAACGAGTGTTCAAAAGCACTGGAGCACGAAAGATCCCGGGGGCCTGATAACATAAGTGGTCGAGTCTTGAAACACTTTTCAGCTGAGAGGTGTCTCTCTTTCCGCGGTCCCTGGATACATTGGAAATTCCATCATTATGGGAAAAAATATTTTGTTGTACCTGTCCCAAAAAACCTCTCATCCGTCTGCATCAAATGATTACAGACCTGTCGCTCTGACCTCTTGTCTTGAAAAATCTCTTGAAAAGATCACCAAGGTATACATCATCTAACACCCCACCAGTCACCTTCTTGACCCCCTCCAATTTGCATACCGGTCAGAGATGATGATGACAGACGATTGGTCAGTCTTCTCGAAGGGGATGAGAACGGAGCACGGACCGGCTCTGAATGATTTTACTGGCTGATGTGAGTCATCCCATCTAATATTAAATACATCAAAAACAAAGGACGTGGTGATTGTCTTTGGAAGGAACATTAACATGCACACACCATCCCTGGTAAAAGGTGAGCCCGTTGACATAGTGGAGGAGTACAAACACCTTGGGCTGGTCGTTGACAACAAGCTGTCCTGAGATCAGTGTACTGACGCTATTTTTAAGAAAGACCAACAGAGACGGTATTTCCTACGGAAACTGCACTTTTTCTAACCGTCATGGTTCTCTTTTATAAATCATTCATTGAGAGCATTCTGTCCTACTGCTTGACCTGCTGGTTTGGGAATATCATGGTTGTACAGACAAATAGGTTGGGCAAGATAGTCAGGACTTGTGGAAAGATTTGGGTCAGCAACAGTAAGATCGGTCATCTCTCTACCTGGGCAGAGCCCTCCATCTCTCTCTACCTGGGCAGAGCCCTCCATCTCTCTCTACCTGGGCAGAGCCCTCCATCTCTCTCTACCTGGGCAGAGCCCTCCATCTCTCTCTACCTGGGCAGAGCCCTCCATAAGGTGAATAAAATAGCAGTTGTCTCTTCCCATTCGCTTCACCTTGAACGCTGGACGCAGGTACAGACTACCTAAGGTAAAAAATAAAAAATAGGGCCGGATTTATTCCGAATGCAATTCTGCAACTTTTAACAATTGTTGGACTAATTGCACTTAGCACTTTCACTATGAAATTGCACTTACCCTGCCTATTTTGTTTGTGTAAATATCCTTTGCTATTTATTGTACATTTTTAGATTTTTAGTTATGTGTTTTATGACTGCTGCAAGATGAATGACCTCTTTGAGGACATAAAAGTTTTTTGAATCTGAATTGTATAATGTAGCGTTAAGATTTCCCTCCACTGAAACTAAGGGGCCCGAACCATGAAAAACATTCCCAGATCATTATTCCTCCTCCACCAAACTTTACAGTTGGCACTATGCATTGGGGCAGGTAGCGTTCTCCTGGCATCCGTCAAACCCAGATTTGTCCGTCAGACTGCCAGATGGTGAAGCGTGATTCATCACTCCAGAGAAGGCGTTTCCACTGTTTCAGAGTCCAATGGCAGTCAGCTTTACACCACTCCAGGCCGACCCTTGACATTGCACATGATGATCTTAGGCTTGTGTGCGGCTGCTCGGCCATGGAAACCTATTTCATGAAACTCCCGACAAACAGTTCTTGTGCTGACGTTGCTTCCAGAGGCAGTTTGGAACTCGATAGTGAGTGTTGCAACCGAGGACAGACGATTTTTATGTGCTTCAGCACTCGGCGGTCCTGTTCTGAGAGCTTGTGTGGCCTACCACTTCGCAGCTGAGCCGTTGTTGCTCCTAGACGTATTCACTTCACAATAACAGCACTTACAGTTGACCGGGGCAGCTCTATTAGGGCAGAAATTCTAACGAACTGACTTGTTGGAAAGGTGGCATACTATGACGGTGCCAAGTCACTGAGCTCTTCAGTACAGGCCATTCTACTGCCAATGTTTTTCTATTGAGATTGCATGGCTGTGTGCTCAATTTTATACACCTGTCAGCAACGGGTGTGGCTGCAATAGCCGAATCCACTAATTTGAAGGGGTGTCCACATACTTTTGTATATATTGTGTATCAGTCAGTGGGCTACTTGTATGTGTTTATGATCAGAGCAGATTCAATCAAATCTGTAAATAAAAAGTATTTCCCAATACCTGAGGAGGTGTTTTACAAGACAAACGCAGTAATGAGGATTATGGTGGAATTTACGAAGTTCATTTGGCTAGCTAGATGTCTCACACACACACACACACACACACACACACACACACACACACACACACACACACACACATACACATACACATACACATACACACACACACACACACACATACACACACACACACACACACACACACACACACACACACACACACACACACACACACACACACACACACACACACACACACACACACACACACACACACACACACACACACACATACACACATACACAGACACACACACACACACCGGCCCCAGGTGTCAGTTATTAACCAACTTATTAAGGCCTGACTGTCCTTCAGGTCCCTTGAGAAGTGGCAGTGTAGCTACGGCAGAAAGGCTACACAACCAGTTACCAAACACACATACACTCCTTCCATACCCTCTATGCAGCCTGTGCAGTAGGCCTATATCAAATTAATTTCAACATATAGAAAATCTATCAATCAAATGACCTATCCATCGCATCAACCATTCTGTTTGGTTGTTTATTTATTTGTTTATTTGTGTCACCCAGGAGAACTGGAAGTGCAACCTTGGAAGAAGGCCGCAGGTTAGTTACCAGAACACTTGTCGTCGTACACTCCTACGGCAGACGGCAGTATAGCAAATCTACCGCCGTGCTCTTCTTTCTGACAAGTCGTCATGGCAAACAACACGACGCTGTTCTAACGTACAAAACAAAACAATCGACCCGCAATCAATTACACTATAAAAAGGGCTTATCTTTCTGTCAATCAATTACACTATAAAAAGGGCGTATCTTTCTGTCAATCAATTACACTATAAAAAGGGCTTATCTTTCTGTCAATCAATTACACTATAAAAAGGGCGTATCTTTCTGTCAATCAATTACACTATAAAAAGGGCTTTATCTTTCTATCAATCAATTACACTATAAAAAGGGCTTATCTTTCTGTCAATCAATTACACTATAAAAAGGGCTTATCTTTCTGTCAATCAATTACACTATAAAAAGGGCTTTATCTTTCTATCAATCAATTACACTATAAAAAGGGCTTATCTTTCTGTCAATCAATTACACTATAAAAAGGGCTTTATCTTTCTATCAATCAATTACACTATAAAAAGGGCTTATCTTTCTGTCAATCAATTACACTATAAAAAGGGCTTATCTTTCTGTCAATCAATTACACTATAAAAAGGGCTTTATCTTTCTATCAATCAATTACACTATAAAAAGGGCTTATCTTTCTGTCAATCAATTACACTATAAAAAGGGCTTATCTTTCTATCAATCAATTACTCTATAAAAAGGGCTTATCTTTCTGTCAATCAATTACACTATAAAAAGGGCTTATCTTTCTGTCAATCAATTACACTATAAAAAGGGCTTATCTTTCTGTCAATCAATTACACTATAAAAAGGGCGTATCTTTCTGTCAATCAATTACACTATAAAAATGGCGTATCTTTCTGTCAATCAATTACACTATAAAAAGGGCTTATCTTTCTGTCAATCAATTACACTATAAAAAGGGCTTATCTTTCTGTCAATCAATTACACTATAAAAAGGGCTTTATCTTTCTATCAATCAATTACACTATAAAAAGGGCTTATCTTTCTGTCAATCAATTACACTATAAAAAGGGCTTATCTTTCTATCAATCAATTACACTATAAAAAGGGCTTATCTTTCTGTCAATCAATTACACTATAAAAAGGGCTTATCTTTCTGTCAATCAATTACACTATAAAAAGGGCGTATCTTTCTGTCAATCAATTACACTATAAAAAGGTCTTATCTTTCTGTCAATCAATTACACTATAAAAAGGGCTTATCTTTCTGTCAATCAATTACACTATCAAAAGGGCTTATCTTTCTGTCAATCAATTACACTATAAAAACGGCTTATCTTTCTGTCAATCAATTACACTATAAAAAGGGCGTATCTTTCTGTCAATCAATTACACTATAAAAAGGGCTTATCTTTCTGTCAATCAATTACACTATAAAAAGGGCGTATCTTTCTGTCAATCAATTACACTATAAAAAGGGCTTATCTTTCTATCAATCAATTACACTATAAAAAGGGCTTATCTTTCGATCAATCAATTGACCAATATTTGTCTGTTTTTTACGTGTCAACGTCATAAAATGTCTCAGCGCTTCTCGTAACACACCATGAGGGTTTGACAAGCAGGGCCGCGGCACTCTGTAGGCCTATGTGCTGTTGGTTTATTAAGTCATAAATATAATTGGAAATTATTTATTTAACCTTTTTTAAGTAGGACTAGACTACAGAGCAGAATAGGACTATTCCACAGTAAGTAGGACTAGACTATAGAGTAGAATAGGACTATTCCACAGTAAGTAGGACTAGACTATAGAGTAGAATAGGACTATTCCACAGTAAGTAGGACTAGACTACAGAGTAGAATAGGACTATTCCACAGTAAGTAGGACTAGAGTAGAATAGGACTATTCCACAGTAAGTAGGAATAGAGTAGAATAGGACTATAGACTAGACTATAGAGTAGAATAGGACTATTCCACAGTAAGTAGGACTAGACTATAGAGTAGAATAGGACTATTCCACAGTAAGTAGGACTAGAGTAGAATAGGACTATTCCACAGTAAGTAGGAATAGAGTAGAATAGGACTATTCCACAGTAAGTAGGACTAGACTACAGAGTAAAATAGGACTATTCCACAGTAAGTAGGACTAGAGTAGAATAGGACTATTCCACAGTAAGTAGGAATAGAGTAGAATAGGACTATAGACTAGACTATAGAGTAGAATAGGACTATTCCACAGTAAGTAGGAATAGAGTAGAATAGGACTATAGACTAGACTATAGAGTAGAATAGGACTATTCCACAGTAAGTAGGACTAGACTATAGAGTAGAATAGGACTATTCACTATAATATTTTTAAGTGTTGGATTTGAAATAAGATTGAAAGATACTGGCGATATGTGTTTGCTTTGTTTTTCATAGGGTGTTTATCAAAACAAGGGAAGCCTTATCACAACAATGCTGATCAATCAAGCAATGTATTTGGTGATTAGATAACCATTTCAACTGAGTGACATTATCATACTGGCTGGTCCCAACCACACAAGGCTCAATAGTACCTCCTTCAGCCTATAATGTTGCCTTCACACAGTTCTGGAATGGAAATATAATGTTGCCTTCATTGAGTTCTGGAATGACATGTTTGTCTTCTGTTAGTTCTGGAATGACATGTTTGTATTCTGTTAGTTCTGGAATGACATGTTTGTATTCATTGAGTTCTGGAATGACATGTTTGTCTTCTGTTAGTTCTGGAATGACATGTTTGTATTCTGTTAGTTCTGGAATGACATGTTTGTCTTCTGTTAGTTCTGGAATGACATGTTTGTCTTCTGTTAGTTCTGGAATGACATGTTTGTCTTCTGTTAGTTCTGGAATGACATGTTTGTCTTCTGTTAGTTCTGGAATGACATGTTTGTATTCTGTTAGTTCTGGAATGACATGTTTGTATTCTGTTAGTTCTGGAATGACATGTTTGTCTTCTGTTAGTTCTGGAATGACATGTTTGTCTTCTGTTAGTTCTGGAATGACATGTTTGTCTTCTGTTAGTTCTGGAATGACATGTTTGTCTTCTGTTAGTTCTGGAATGACATGTTTGTCTTCTGTTAGTTCTGGAATGACATGTTTGTATTCTGTTAGTTCTGGAATGACATGTTTGTATTCATTGAGTTCTGGAATGACATGTTTGTCTTCTGTTAGTTCTGGAATGACATGTTTGTATTCTGTTAGTTCTGGAATGACATGTTTGTCTTCTGTTAGTTCTGGAATGACATGTTTGTCTTCTGTTAGTTCTGGAATGACATGTTTGTCTTCTGTTAGTTCTGGAATGACATGTTTGTCTTCTGTTAGTTCTGGAATGACATGTTTGTATTCTGTTAGTTCTGGAATGACATGTTTGTATTCTGTTAGTTCTGGAATGACATGTTTGTCTTCTGTTAGTTCTGGAATGACATGTTTGTCTTCTGTTAGTTCTGGAATGACATGTTTGTCTTCTGTTAGTTCTGGAATGACATGTTTGTCTTCTGTTAGTTCTGGAATGACATGTTTGTCTTCTGTTAGTTCTGGAATGACATGTTTGTATTCTGTTAGTTCTGTAATGACATGTTTGTCTTCTGTTAGTTCTGGAATGACATGTTTGTCTTCTGTTAGTTCTGGAATGACATGTTTGTCTTCTGTTAGTTCTGGAATGACATGTTTGTCTTCTGTTAGTTCTGGAATGACATGTTTGTCTTCTGTTAGTTCTGGAATGACATGTTTGTCTTCTGTTAGTTCTGGAATGACATGTTTGTCTTCTGTTAGTTCTGGAATGACATGTTTGTCTTCTGTTAGTTCTGGAATGACATGTTTGTATTCTGTTAGATCTGGAATGACATGTTTGTCTTCTGTTAGTTCTGGAATGACATGTTTGTCTTCTGTTAGTTCTGGAATGACATGTTTGTCTTCTGTTAGTTCTGGAATGACATGTTTGTCTTCTGTTAGTTCTGGAATGACATGTTTGTCTTCTGTTAGTTCTGGAATGACATGTTTGTCTTCTGTTAGTTCTGGAATGACATGTTTGTCTTCTGTTAGTTCTGGAATGACATGTTTGTATTCTGTTAGTTCTGGAATGACATGTTTGTATTCTGTTAGTTCTGGAATGACATGTTTGTCTTCTGTTAGTTCTGGAATGACATGTTTGTATTCTGTTAGTTCTGTAATGACATGTTTGTATTCTGTTAGTTCTGGAATGACATGTTTGTCTTCTGTTAGTTCTGGAATGACATGTTTGTCTTCTGTTAGTTCTGGAATGACATGTTTGTATTCATTGAGTTCTGGAATGACATGTTTGTCTTCTGTTAGTTCTGGAATGACATGTTTGTCTTCTGTTAGTTCTGGAATGACATGTTTGTATTCTGTTAGTTCTGTAATGACATGTTTGTATTCTGTTAGTTCTGGAATGACATGTTTGTATTCATTGAGTTCTGGAATGACATGTTTGTCTTCTGTTAGTTCTGGAATGACATGTTTGTCTTCTGTTAGTTCTGGAATGACATGTTTGTATTCATTGAGTTCTGGAATGACATGTTTGTCTTCTGTTAGTTCTGGAATGACATGTTTGTATTCATTGAGTTCTGTAATGACATGTTTGTATTCTGTTAGTTCTGTAATGACATGTTTGTATTCTGTTAGTTCTGGAATGACATGTTTGTCTTCTGTTAGTTCTGGAATGACATGTTTGTCTTCTGTTAGTTCTGGAATGACATGTTTGTATTCATTGAGTTCTGGAATGACATGTTTGTCTTCTGTTAGTTCTGGAATGACATGTTTGTCTTCTGTTAGTTCTGGAATGACATGTTTGTATTCTGTTAGTTCTGTAATGACATGTTTGTATTCTGTTAGTTCTGGAATGACATGTTTGTATTCATTGAGTTCTGGAATGACATGTTTGTCTTCTGTTAGTTCTGGAATGACATGTTTGTCTTCTGTTAGTTCTGGAATGACATGTTTGTCTTCTGTTAGTTCTGGAATGACATGTTTGTATTCATTGAGTTCTGGAATGACATGTTTGTCTTCTGTTAGTTCTGGAATGACATGTTTGTCTTCTGTTAGTTCTGGAATGACATGTTTGTCTTCTGTTAGTTCTGGAATGACATGTTTGTCTTCTGTTAGTTCTGGAATGACATGTTTGTATTCTGTTAGTTCTGTAATGACATGTTTGTCTTCTGTTAGTTCTGGAATGACATGTTTGTCTTCTGTTAGTTCTGGAATGACATGTTTGTATTCTGTTAGTTCTGGAATGACATGTTTGTCTTCTGTTAGTTCTGGAATGACATGTTTGTCTTCTGTTAGTTCTGGAATGACATGTTTGTCTTCTGTTAGTTCTGGAATGACATGTTTGTCTTCTGTTAGTTCTGGAATGACATGTTTGTCTTCTGTTAGTTCTGGAATGACATGTTTGTATTCTGTTAGTTCTGGAATGACATGTTTGTATTCTGTTAGTTCTGGAATGACATGTTTGTCTTCTGTTAGTTCTGGAATGACATGTTTGTATTCTGTTAGTTCTGGAATGACATGTTTGTCTTCTGTTAGTTCTGGAATGACATGTTTGTCTTCTGTTAGTTCTGGAATGACATGTTTGTCTTCTGTTAGTTCTGTAATGACATGTTTGTCTTCTGTTAGTTCTGGAATGACATGTTTGTCTTCTGTTAGTTCTGGAATGACATGTTTGTCTTCTGTTAGTTCTGGAATGACATGTTTGTATTCTGTTAGTTCTGGAATGACATGTTTGTCTTCTGTTAGTTCTGGAATGACATGTTTGTATTCTGTTAGTTCTGGAATGACATGTTTGTATTCTGTTAGTTCTGGAATGACATGTTTGTATTCTGTTAGTTCTGGAATGACATGTTTGTCTTCTGTTAGTTCTGGAATGACATGTTTGTATTCTGTTAGTTCTGGAATGACATGTTTGTCTTCTGTTAGTTCTGGAATGACATGTTTGTCTTCTGTTAGTTCTGGAATGACATGTTTGTCTTCAGTTAGTTCTGGAATGACATGTTTGTCTTCTGTTAGTTCTGGAATGACATGTTTGTATTCTGTTAGTTCTGGAATGACATGTTTGTATTCTGTTAGTTCTGGAATGACATGTTTGTATTCTGTTAGTTCTGGAATGACATGTTTGTATTCTGTTAGTTCTGGAATGACATGTTTGTCTTCTGTTAGTTCTGGAATGATTTATCTGTTGTTTGTTTACTGTCTCAGTAGCGCAGTAATTAAACAGCAAGGAACCAGAGCAGCACAATGTGTCCCGTGAGGTTTGAGCTTTTCTATGGGGCTAAAATCCTCAAGAGGATGTGGAACAATAGGAAATAATTAGTAGCCTCTTATTACCAGACTGATGACTGCTATGCTACGAGGCTACATGATTAGCATGCTTAGATGAAAAGATCTCTCCTAAAAAACCCTAGGGGAGAAACTTGCACTAGCATACTGGGTGAGGTTGAAAGGGAGTTTAGAAGGACATCCAGCGGTCACAGCAACTGGGGAATGCTGGGAACGAGGAGTGGGTAAGCAGAGGGCATACGGATGGACAATTGAGCAGAAGGTGGTAGAATATGGCATGGGAGCAACTTTCACTGGGGATGGTGGAGGTCATGACCCCCCCCCCCTCCCCACCTTCATAAAATGCATTTTTGTCCCCCCCCCAGCTTTATCATTGCACTGTGAAACAAAAAGCGGCATTGTGTGTTTTGGGACCATGCGGACGCCTCAGAGTGGTCGGGTAGACCATGTGAAGCTGGCTTTGTAGCTGGCTGGATTTAGGACCACGCGGACACTACAGAGCTGGCGGACAGGCTGTGTGAAGGTAAAGCTTCTGAAAGGCTGCTGGAAAGGTATGAGAGAGATTAACAGAGGCAGCTGCTATCTGTGTGTGTGTGTGTTGCGCTCTTTCTTTGAGTTGTAAAAGCAAGCAGAGCAGGAACTGGTTACTCTTTGACTGATATAGCTAGGCAAGGTAACTGCTGTTTAACTTAACAGAAACAAACTAAACTAGTGTTGATCCCCAGTGCTGAGCTAGTGCTGACATTGAACGTTAGCTAATATTTCATCCAAGTCTCAACTGCGGTGAATTAATTAGCTAATGTTAGCTAGTAGCTACCACAGCCATTTCAGCTCTAGCTTCTAGCTATCTGTCACATAGTAATAATAGCCACCTCCTATTGCTATAAACAACAAATGTTTTGTAGCCTTTGTTTTGTCCCATTTCAACAGAAGGAAATTATGTACCGTTGATGTACTGTTAGAGAGAGAGCTGGCCAAAAGTTCTATGTTGATAGCTAGCTCTTTTTGCCTCAATCACACTAAACCTCAATCAAACGATGAAACCAGCGGCCAAATGATTGAATGCCGATATTCTGACATATTTTCAGTGCAAGTTAGTTTTTATTAGAGTCGGTAGATCAATGTAACGTCATTGATCTGTCAGTTTCCCGAGATAATTCCCTACTTTTCAGACTGACACGTTAGCTAATAAATAGCTCTACAGGCTTCACTGTCATGGTACACAACACTATGCTCATGAAAAACATCCCCACAGCATGAGGCTGCTGCCACCACCACGCTTCACCCTGGGGATGGTGCCAGGTTTCCGGGCAGATGTGACGCTTGGCATTCAGGCCAAAGAGTTCAATCTTGGTTTCATCAGACGAGAAAATCTTGTTTCTCATGGTCAGAGTCCTTCAGGTGTCTTTTGGCAAACTCCAAGCAGGCTGTGATGTGTATTTTACTGAATAGTGGCTTCCGTCTGGCCACTCTACCATAAAGGTCTGATTGGTGATGTACTGCAGAGATGGTTGTCCATCTAGAAGGTTCTCCCATCTCCACAGAGGAACTCTAGAGCTCTTTCAGAGTGACCATCGGGTTCTTGGTAACCTCCCTGACCTCCCTGTTTCGGGACCCTTCCCCAGATCTGTGCCTCGACACTATCCTGTCTCTGAGCTCTTCGGACAATTCCTTCGACCTCATTGCTTGTTTTTTTTGATCTGACATGGACTGTTAACTGTGGGACCGGTGTGTTTCTTTCCATATAATGTCCAATCAATTGGATTTACCACAGGTGGACTCCAATCATAGTTGTAGAAACATCTCAAGGATGATCAATGGAAACCGGATGCACCTGAGCTCAATTTCGAGTCTCATAGCAAAAGGGGTCTGAATATTTATGTAAATAAGGTAGAAGGTTTCTTTATTTTAAATACATTTGCAAAAAAATCTTAAAAGCCAGTTTTTGCTTTGTAATTATGAGATATTCTGTGTAGATTGATTAGGAAAAATAAGGCTGTAACGTAACAAAATGTGGAAAAAAGTCAAGGGGTCTGAATACTTTCAGAATACACTATATATGGGGCCTCCCGGGTGGCGCAGTGGTCTAGGGCACTGCATCGCAGCGCTAGCTGTGCCACCAGAGTCTCTGGTTTCGCGCCCAGGCTCTGTCGCAGCCGGCCGCGACCGGGAGGTCCGTGGGGCGACGCACAATTGGCCTAGCGTCGTCCGGGTTAGGGAGGGTTTGGCCGGTAGGGATATCCTTGTCTCATCGCGCTCCAGTGCGGCTTGGTTGGGTTGTGCTTCGGAGGACGCATGGCTTTCGACCTTCGTCTCTCCCGAGCCCGTACGGGAGTTGTAGCGATGAGACAAGATAGTAATTACTAGTGATTGGATACCACGAAAATTGGGGAGAAAAGGGGGTAAAATTAATTTATTTTTTAAAAAAGAAGGAAAAAAAAGAATACACTATATATATGGAGGATGTGCTGTTTCTGTGTGTTAATTATGTGTAGGTGTCTGTGTTTTCTTTCTTTTTTACTTTTAATTTCCAAACCTTGGGAACAAAAAAAAAAGAAGGTGGGAAGGAAATTGTGTTGGGAAAGAGCGGAGTTGTTGACTAGACTGGTCGGGCGTGCTGAAATTTAATATGGAGGAAATAATAAATAATACATAATAATAATAATCGTCGGCTATTGGTTAAAGGTGCAAAACAATATAGATTTTTGAATGACCTTTGATCTACTTCAGTCTTATCAATCACAAACATATTTAATAATGTTCAGTCTTATCAATCACAAACATATTTAATAAAGATCTCTTACTTAGCTTGATGACTGTGGGCATGTTTGCTTACCTTTTGTTGTTCTGAATAGAGATGACTAGAAGGGCCATGGGTCATATTAGATTGTGTCGAAATGCAGGAAATTATCTTTAGATGACCACCCCCAGACCACCCGCAGACCACCCTCAGATCACCACCCCAGACCACCCGCAGACCACCCGCAGACCACCCGCAGATCATCCCCAGACCACCCAAAGACCACACCCCAGACCACCCGCAGACAACGCTCAGACCACCCCTAGACCACCACCCCCAGACCACCACCCCAGACCACCCGCAGACCACCACCCCCAGACCACCACAGCAGACCACCCGCAGACCACCCGCAGATCATCTCCAGACCACCACCTGCAGACCACCCGCAGATCATCCCCAGACCACCACCCCCAGACCACCACCGCAGGCCATCCCCAGACCACCCCCAGACCACCCGCAGACCACCACCAGACCACCACCAGACCACCACCACCAGACCACCACCGCAGACCACCCGCAGACCACCCGCAGACCACCACCGCAGACCACCCCCAGACCACCTCCAGACCACCCCCAGACCACCCCCAGACCACCCGCAGACCACCACCCCAGACCACCACCGCAGACCACCCCCAGACCACCCGCAGACCACCCCCAGACCACCCGCAGACCACCACCAGACCACCACCAGACCACCGCCAGACCACCACCGCAGACCACCACCAGACCACCACCGCAGACCACCCGCAGACCACCCGCAGACCACCACCGCAGACCACCCCCAGACCACCTCCAGACCACCCGCAGACCACCACCGCAGACCACCCCCAGACCACCTCCAGACCACCCTCAGACCACCCCCAGACCACCCCCAGACCACCACCACAGACCACCCCCAGACCACCCCCAGACCACCACCCCGAGACCACCCGCAGACCCCCACCCCAGACCACCACCGCAGACCACCCGCAGATCATCCCCAGACCACCCAAAGACCACACCCCAGACCACCCGCAGACAACCCTCAGACCACCCCCAGTCACCACCCCAGATCACCCTCAGACCACCCGCAGATCACCCCCAGACCACCGCAGACGCCCCCAGACCACCCGCAGACCATCCCCTAGACCACCCACAGACCACCCGCCAGGTTATGCCCCCCCCACACTTCTAAAACCGAACCTGGAATATGGACTGTGGGAGAGAGAGAGAGAGAGATAAGCTCTGCATTTTGGGGAACGTTCCTCCGTGGCTGTTTCCGAAACCAAGTGTACATGTGGACATGATTGAGGGCAGGAGAGAATGGGGTGAGGACGCGAGACGGTGTGTGGAGATACATATATATATACAGGTGAAGTCAGAAGTTTACATACACTTAGGTTGGAGTCATTAAAACACCTTTTTCAACCACTCCACAAATTTCGTGCTAACAAACTATAGTTTTGGCAAGTCAGTTAGGACATCTACTTTATGCATGACACAAGTAATTTTTCCAACAATTGTTTACATACAGACTATTTCACTTTTAATTCACTCTATCTCAATTCCAGTGGGTCAGAAGTTTACATACACTAAGTTGACTGTGCCTTTAAACAGCTTGGAAAATTCCAGAAAGTTATGTCATGGCTTTAGAAGCTTCTGATAGGCCAATTGACATCATTTGAGTCAATTGGAGGTGTACCTGTGGATGTATTTCAAGGGCGACCTTCAAACTCAGTGCCTCTTTGCTTGACATCATGGGAAAATCAAAAGAAATCAGCCAAGACCTCCGAAAAAAATTGTAGACCTCCACAAGTCTGGTTCAGCCTTGGGAGCAATTTCCAAACGCCTGACGGTACCACGTTCATCTGTACAAACAATAGTACGCAAGTATAAACACCATGGGACTACGCAGCCGTCATACCGCTCAGGAAGGAGACGCGTTCTGTCTCCTAGAGATGAACGTACTTTGGTGCGAAAAGTGCAAATCAATCCCAGAACAACAGCAAAGGACCTCGTGAAGATGCTGGAGGAAACAGGTACAAAACTATCTATATTCACAGTAAAAGGAGTCCTATATCGACATAACCTGAAAGGCCGCTCAGCAAGGAAGAAGCCACGGCTCCAAAACCGCCATAAAAAGCAAGACTACGGTTTGCAACTGCACATGGGAACGAAGATCGTACTTTTTGGAGAAATGTCCTCTGGTCTGATGAAACAAAAATAGAACTGTTGGGCCATAATGACCATCGTTATGTTTGGAGAAAAAATGGGGACGCTTGCAAGCCGAAGAACACCATCCCAACCATGAAGCACGGGGGTGGCAGCATCATGTTGTGGGGGTGCTTTGCTGCAGGAGGGATTGGTGTACTTCACAAAATAGATGGCATCATCAAACTATGTGGATATCTTGAAGCAACATCTCAAGACATTAGTCAGGAAGTTAAAGCTTGGTCGCAAATGGGTCTTCCAAATGAACAATGACCCCAAGCATACTACCAAAGTTGTGGCAAAATGGCTTAAGGACAACAAAGTCAAGGTATTGGAGTGGCCATCACAAAGCCCTGACCTCAATCCTATAGAAAATGTGTGGGCAGAACTGAAAAAGTGTGTGCGAGCAAGGAGGCCTACAAACCTGACTCAGTTACACCAGCTCTGTCAGGAGGAATGGGCCAAAATTCACCTAACTTATTGTGGGAAGCTTGTGGAAGGCTACCCGAAATGTTTGACCCAAGTTAAACAATTTAAAGGCAATGCTACCAAATACTAATTGAGTGTATGTAAACTTCTGACTCATTGGGAATGTGATGAAAGAAATACAAACTGAAATAAATCATTCTCTCTACTATTCTTCTTACATTTCACATTCTTTAAAAAAAGTGGTGTTCCTAACTGACCTAAGACAGGGATTTTTACTAGGATTAAATGTCAGGAATTGTGAAAAACTGAGTTTGAATGTATTTAGCTAAGGTGCATGTAAACTTCCGAATTCAACTGTATATATATACAGTGGGGCAAAAAAGTATTTAGTCAGCCACCAATTGTGCAAGTTCTCCCACTTAAAAAGATGAGACAGGCCTGTAATTTTCATCATAGGTACACTTCAACTATGACAGACAAAATGAGGGAAAAAAATCCAGAAGATCACATTGTAGGATTTTTAATGAATTTATTTGCAAATTATGGTGGAAAATAAGTATTTGGTCACCTACAAACAAGCAAGATTTCTGTCTCTCACAGACCTGTAACTTCTTCTTTAAGAGGCTCCTCTGTCCTCCACTCGTTACCTGTATTAATGTCACCTGTTTGAACTTGTTATCAGTATAAAAGACACCTGTCCACAACCGCAAACAGTCACACTCCAAACTCCACTATGGCCAAGACCAAAGAGCTGTCAAAGGACACCAGAAACAAAATTGTAGACCTGCACCAGGCTGGGAAGACTGAATCTGCAATAAGTAAGCAGCTTGGTTTGAATAAATCAACTGTGGGAGCAATTATTAGGAAATGGAAGACATACAAGACCACTGATAATCTCCCTCGATCTGGGGCTCCACGCAAGATCTCACCCCGTGGGGTCAAAATGATCACAAGAACGGTGAGCAAAAATCCCAGAACCACACGGGGGGACCTAGTGAATGACCTGCAGAGAGCTGGGACCAAAGTAACAAAGCCTACCATCAGTAACACACTACGCCGCCAGGGACTCAAATCCTGCAGTGCCAGACGTGTCCCCCTGCTTAAGCCAGTACATGTCCAGGCCCGTCTGAAGTTTGCTAGAGAGCATTTGGATGATCCAGGAGAAGATTGGGAGAATGTCATATGGTCAGATGAAACCAAAATATAACTTTTTGGTAAAAACTCAACTCGTCGTGTTTGGAGGACAAAGAACGCTGAGTTGCATCCAAAGAACACCATACCTACTGTGAAGCATGGGGGTGGAAACATCATGCTTTGGGGCTGTTTTTCTGCAAAGGGACCAGGACGACTGATCCGTGTAAAGGAAAGAATGAATAGGGCCATGTATCGTGAGATTTTGAGTGAAAACCTCCTTCCAGCAGCAAGGGCATTGAAGATGAAACGTGGCTGGGTCTTTCAGCATGACAATGATCCCAAACACACCGCCCGGGCAACGAAGGAGTGGCTTCGTAAGAAGCATTTCAAGGTCCTGGAGTGGCCTAGCCAGTCTCCAGATCTCAACCCCATAGAAAATCTTTGGAGAGAGTTGAAAGTCCATGTTGCCCAGCAACAGCCCCAAAACATCACTGCTCTAGAGGAGATCTGCATGGAGGAATGGGCCAAAATACCAGCAACAGTGTGTGAAAACCTTGTGAGGACTTACAGAAAACGTTTGACCTCTGTCATTGCCAACAAAGGGTATATGACAAAGTATTGAGAAACTTTTGTTATTGACCAAATACTTAATTTCCACCATAATTTGCAAATAATTTCATTAAAAATCCTACAATGTGATTTTCAGGATTTTTTTTCCTCATTTTGTCTGTCATAGTTGAAGTGTACCTATGATGAAAATTACAGGCCTCTCTCATCTTTTTAAGTGGGAGAACTTGCACAATTGGTGGCTGACTAAATACTTTTTTGCCCCACTGTACATATAAAATCGGTTTTATTTGTTTTTAAGGATATGTACAGATGGTTGAAAGGATCCAGTCAGTGGTAGTGTGGGGACAGGGGGTGTATATCCCAGACACCAATGTTAGAGTATGCAAGCGGTTAACTGATTATGTATGAGGCCGAGTTGATGGCAATGATTATAGGTTTGAGATGGAGGAGTTGAAACCACTCAGAGCTGTTCCGATCTGTTCCGATTCGGCTGCAGTGTTGAGTAGGGTGAAGACAGGCAGGGGAGACTTGTCTGTGGAGATGATGGCGCTACTAATGGGATTGGAGAGGATGGGAGTGGTGGTAAGCTTTTGCTGGGTTCCCGTCCACGTGGGTGTGGGGGGGTAATGAGGCCGATGTGGTGGGTAAGAGTGCAGTGGGGAGAGAGGGGGGTAGATATGCAGGTCCCACTGGGCCGCAGGGAAGAAGGCTGATGTGGTGGGTAAGAGTGCTGTGAGGAGAGAGGGGATAGATATTCAGGTCGGGCAGTCAAGTCATTGATCCAGGCAAAAGGTAGTGGAATGCTAGTAGTTTTTTTATCGTGTGCTCTGGTCAGTAAAGAAGTATGGAATGTAGAACACAGGAAGTGGAGAAGACTACAGTTTTGCCATGTTGGAGTTTGTGTGGTGTAGTGGGGAGAGGGTAGGGTATTGGTGTCAAGGTGCTCTATTTCACTGTCTTAGAGGAACAGGACTAACAAAGAAAATTTAATGTAGGTCGGCCGTGACTGGCCTCACACTCCAGTACGGTAGGTGGCGGTGTGTGCACCTTAAAAACTTGGATGCGACCTGCCAACCCAATCCTGCCCTAGGGCAGCCTATATTCTGTGTGGTGAAACATTTACAACCTAGGGTTCTAGAAAATATAAATGTAATACTGTATATATATATATTTTTTAATTTAACTAGGCAAGTCAGGTAAGAACAAATTCTTATTTACAATGACAGCCTAGGAACAGTGGGTTAACTGCCTTGTTCAGGGGGCAGAACGACAGATTTTTTTTGAGCTCAGGGATTCGATCTAGCAACCTTCCGGTTACTGTCCTAACGCTTTAACCACTAGGCTACCTGCCGCCCCTACGCTCTAACCACTAGGCTACCTGCCTCCCCCCTACGCTCTAACCACTAGGCTACCTGCCGCCCCTACACTCTAACCACTAGGCTACCTGCCGCCCCTACGCTCTAACCACTAGGCTACCTGACACCCCTACACTCTAACCACTAGGCTACCTGCCTCCCCCCTACGCTCTAACCACTAGGCTACCTGCCGCCCCTACACTCTAACCACTAGGCTACCTGCCACCACTACACTCTAACCACTAGGCTACCTGCCGCCCCTACGCTCTAACCACTAGGCTACCTGACACCCCTACACTCTAACCACTAGGCTACCTGCCGCCCCTACACTCTAACCACTAGGCTACCTGCCGCCCCTACACTCTAACCACTAGGCTACCTGCCGCCCCTACACTCTAACCACTAGGCTACCTACCGCCCCTACACTCTAACAACTAGACTACCTGCCGCCCCTACACTCTAACCACTAGGCTACCTGCCTCCCCCCTACGCTCTAACCACTAGGCTACCTGCCGCCCCTACACTCTAACCACTAGGCTACCTGCCGCCCCTACACTCTAACCACTAGGCTACCTACCTCCCCTACACTCTAACCACTAGGCTACCTGCCTCCCTACACTCTAACCACTAGGCTACCTACCTCCCCTACACTCTAACCACTAGGCTACCTACCTCCCCTACACTCTAACCACTAGGCTACCTACCGCCCCTACACTCTAACCACTAGGCTACCTACCGCCCCTACACTCTAACAACTAGACTACCTGCCGCCCCTACACTCTAACCACTAGGCTACCTGCCTCCCCCCTACGCTCTAACCACTAGGCTACCTGCCGCCCCTACACTCTAACCACTAGGCTACCTGCCGCCCCTACACTCTAACCACTAGGCTACCTACCTCCCCTACACTCTAACCACTAGGCTACCTGCCTCCCTACACTCTAACCACTAGGCTACCTACCTCCCCTACACTCTAACCACTAGGCTACCTGCCGCCCCTACGCTCTAACCACTAGGCTACCTGACACCCCTACACTCTAACCACTAGGCTACCTGCCGCCCCTACACTCTAACCACTAGGCTACCTGCCGCCCCTACACTCTAACCACTAGGCTACCTGCCGCCCCTACACTCTAACCACTAGGCTACCTACCGCCCCTACACTCTAACAACTAGACTACCTGCCGCCCCTACACTCTAACCACTAGGCTACCTGCCTCCCCCCTACGCTCTAACCACTAGGCTACCTGCCGCCCCTACACTCTAACCACTAGGCTACCTGCCGCCCCTACACTCTAACCACTAGGCTACCTACCTCCCCTACACTCTAACCACTAGGCTACCTGCCTCCCTACACTCTAACCACTAGGCTACCTGCCGCCCCTACACTCTAACCACTAGGCTACCTACCGCCCCAACACTCTAACCACTAGGCTACCTACCGCCCCTACACTCTAACCACTAGGCTACCTGCCTCCCTACACTCTAACCACTAGGCTACCTGCCGCCCCTACACTCTAACCACTAGGCTACCTACCGCCCCAACACTCTAACCACTAGGCTACCTACCGCCCCTACACTCTAACCACTAGGCTACCGGCCGCCCCTACACTCTAACCACTAGGCTACCTACCGCCCCTACACTCTAACCACTAGGCTACCTACCTCCCCTACACTCTAACCACTAGGCTACCTGCCGCTTCTACACTCTAACCACTAGGCTACCTGCCGCCCCTACACTCTAACCACTAGACTACCTGCCCCCCTACACTCTAACCACTAGACTACCTGCCGCCCCTACACTCTAACCACTAGGCTACCTACCGCCCCTACACTCTAACCACTAGGCTACCTACCGCCCCTACACTCTAACCACTAGGCTACCTGCCCCCCTACACTCTAACCACTAGGCTACCTACCGCCCCTACACTCTAACCACTAGGCTACCTACCGCCCCTACACTCTAACCACTAGACTACCTGCCGCCCCTACACTCTAACCACTAGGCTACCTACCGCCCCTACACTCTAACCACTAGGCTACCTGCCCCCCTACACTCTAACCACTAGGCTACCTGCCGCCCCTACACTCTAACCACTAGGCTACCTACCGCCCCTACACTCTAACCACTAGGCTACCTGCCGAATAAACTGTTCTTCCTGGCAGACAATCCCATATTTTTTAAACAACACATTTATTTAGTTTCTTGCATTTGACAACATTCTGTTTTTAAACGAGTGTTTCTGAGTACAGAGACTGGAACAGAAGAATTCTTATTGAGACTCTACTTTGCTCTACCTTGTGTTAATGGATTTTAGTTGAGAATAACATTTTAGATTGCACTTCACTGCCCTCAAGTGCTTATAGGCCTATATTTCACACTGTATTTGAGAAATACCTCAGAATATAACAATTGCATGTTTTTTTCACACTGGGAAATAACATTTATAATTTATATTTAGCAAAGTAATTTTTTTTATTTCCACAAACGAAACACAGTGTAGGTCTAGTGAGCAGGAGGTAGGCCTACTACGCGGAACATAAATGATCATCGTCCTAAGTAGGCCGTGCACATTTGAATGTAACCCTTTCCTATCCATTCTGTAAAGACGTCCCCCATGTTATGAAATCCACGGGGGTAATGTGAATGTGTTCAACTCTAGGATATACATTCCAGGTACTGCTTTCAAGAGAGACAACGATTATGATATGTCTGAATGTTTAACTTTAGGCTAATATTGGCTGTCGCTTGTGATCTTTTGGGAGCTAGTGTTAGCTTTCCGATTTTGTTTAGTGATTTGCTTCAATATACTTTCGTTACTCACCGAAGTATAGATGTGACTCGTGTGATGACGAACTTTTCTCTTGTGTAAGCTGTCGTCGTTTCTCCAAAATACGAAAGACACGACTTTTGAGTATTTTGACTAGGAAATGCGTATCCAACAGAGGGGAAAAGACCAAAAGCTAGCCATGACGTAACGTTAGCCCAATCTCAGACGCCAACTTCTTTAGCGTCTATTTTGACGATATCTTCTGACCTGGGTTTGGAAACATAAGGAACTTATCTTTCATATCAGTGAGAAATAATTACAAATCAATTACTACATACCATTACAGGCACAGGGTTAGTGTTCCCACACATAACACCATGTTACAGCGCTTGTTTACCAGTGAAGCTGGGGGGGGGTCGATTGTTAATTATCGTGATATTGTTTTTGATTATATATTGTTTAGGTAATATTGAAGTATTATTTTTGCGCTAGATCTGTCATGATGTGCTGGTGTGTTATCATTACTGTGCAACGGAAACGAGTGTTTATTGCACAAATTCAGTTAGGTCCATCCCCTGTTTGTTCCAACGTGACAAATACGATTTGACTTTGGTTCCTAGTAAATACACCCCTGAGCTCTTTCAAGACAGCCTCTGTCTCTAATCCCTTTTCTCCTCTATGCTCTATCCCCTCCTCCCTCCCAGACAGAGCTGCCTTAGGCAATGGCCTCCCCTTCACCCCACGACCGGAGTCGTCGCCCCAGCGAGGACCAGGATGAGGAGGACCCAGTGGACCAGATGATCAGCAGGACAGGATGTGGGGAGCTGCACTACGCTGTCCAGGAGTGCATGGCCGAGCACCAGGACTGGAGGAAGTGTCAGAACCAGGTCCAGACCTTTAAAGACTGTATGATGACCTTCCAGAAGGCCCGGAAGGAACAGCTGATGAAGCAGAGGCCGTCCACAGAATCGGCTTAGAAGAGCATCCAGTGGTTTAGGTGTTTTCATTACGTATCTGGACTGATAACTGAGATGTCAACGGTTTTAGTTTTGCCGCTGACATTATAATTGGTTAGCGTGTTTAAAACAGTCCTTCTCAAATGGTGGATCGCAACTGATATTTTTGGTCCACAG
This sequence comes from Salvelinus namaycush, assembly GCF_016432855.1. Classification (NCBI taxonomy): domain Eukaryota; kingdom Metazoa; phylum Chordata; class Actinopteri; order Salmoniformes; family Salmonidae; genus Salvelinus; species Salvelinus namaycush. Next base: position 3,354,529 of record NC_052318.1, on the reverse strand, counting down.
CCCAAGACTGGGTCCATGCTGACTGGTGGGTCACAAGATTACACATAAAGCTGTAGATGGGTCTCAACTCAACACGTTGTGTTGGAAAAGACAATGTTAAAACACCATACTATCACACTGCTTAGAGCACAGACTGCTTGTCACAGTATTTGGTATGGCAGCAGAACCTTCTGGCAGACTGTTTTCTCTCCGGGCTTTTCCTGATGCATCAAGATGAATAACTGATGAAATCTCTTCTCTAAATCTATCGTGTGGGTTTAGGGCTGTGTATGTTGAAACGCTACAACATTCACCTTTCATTCATAGCTTGTAATTCATTGGTTAAAGGGTGGATGGGTGTGTGCCTGTCCTAGAGAGAGAGAGAGAGTTCCGTTTCTGTAGTGGCAGAGTTAACAGGCACATTTAATGTGGTTGTATTCATTTTGACATTATAAAACTCTATATATCACTATCATTGGTTTTCTTCGTTGTATTTTTTATTTATTTTTTAACTTCCATCACATTCAACCTTGTGTAGTTCAACACTGGGCCTTCTGTTTACAGTACCACATGTTACAGACTTTAGCCACAGGGTGGCAGTATAACCCCAGTTTTCCTCTGAGTAAGGTGAAGGAAACTCATCAATCGCAGCCACAATAAATGAGACTAGGATTGAAAGGAGGGGGGAATTACTTTTGTTTTTTTTATTAGATATATTTTCAGACTAGAAACTATTTACACACTTAAGTCATTTATTTGTTTATTTATTGTGACAGGTCAACTTCTTATTCTGTGTTCAGTTCCCCTTGTTCCTTTTGTAAAGCTTTCTGACAGAGTCCAGGACCTCCTCTGTCCTCAGTGAGTATATGTTGTAAAGCTTTCTGACGGAGTCCAGGACCTCCTCTGTCCTCAGTGAGTATATGATAGGGTTCAACATAGAAGGCAAGGTCTGGGTCAATGAGTTGTTGATGATCCTGGCATTAGGATGTATGTAGCTGACTACTGCAGCTATGTTATTACCCACCATGGGCAGATAGAAGATGGCCACCAGAATTAGGTGAGATGTGCATGTTCTCATGGCTTTAACCCTCTCCTCCCCCGTGGCGATCCTGATCAACGCGATGGCAATGCAGATATACGTGAGGACTATCAGTATGATGGGGATACACAATACCACCAGGAAACAGACCCAAGCCATGATGTTGTTGAGAGAGTTGTTGTTGCAGGACAGTGCATAGGTGGGGCCGTGGTCACAGAAGAAGCTCTTTATCGCCAGAGAGCCACAGAAGGAGAGGCGAGTTATGAGGCTAACAGTGAAGGATATCAAAGCCAGCGTGAACAGCCACAGTACTACTAGGATCACCGCCATGGCCGTTCTGGTCACAATAACATGGTACCTGAGAGAAGAAAAATTAAATAATATATGTCATTTGGCAGAAGCTTTTATCCGAAGCAATTTGCAACAGTGATGGGTGACCCCAGCGGGAATCGAACTCACAACCCTCTCATTGCTAGCGCCAATGATTAAAAAATAATAATTAAGAAATACATATATATTTTTTTTTTAATGAAGAAAGCTTTAGATCTTTTGAACACGTATGCTTACCTGAGAGGAAAAACGATGGCAACGAACCTGTCGTAGGCCAGCGTGAGGAGAGAGAGAGACTGCATAGTCATGAAGACGTAGACAAAGAACATGCTGCTGAGACAGGCCTCGTAGGAGATGTACTGCTTCTCAAACAGAAAAGTCTCTATGAGCTTAGGGATGAGAGCTGTGCTTCCACACAGGTCTGTCACAGCCAGGTTGAAGACTACGACGTACCTAGGTTAAAGATGAGGGGGGGGGGGGGGGGGGGGGGGGGGGTTAGGAAAATGTCGTATTCATGTGCGATGCTCAAGCTTTCGAAAGTGAACAGATTGATGGGACCCACGCTGTTGCTAAGATAGCACCACTGGTCCCTTTGTGTAGATAATCGCCCACATTCATGCAAAGATGTATATGATATTAGAATACTCTTGACCAAACCTTGTGTTGTTGGAGCTAACAACATACTTGGCCGTGTGGAGGTTCCTGGCCAGGTAGATAACTGCCATGATGAAGGAGTTAGCCAGGACTGTCACGGCGTAGACCAGACTCAGGAACACATAGTAGTATTTGATGTGAGGGATGTTCTCGAAACCATTAATGTAGAAATATGACGGACGGACGAATGTGGCATTGGAAGAGACAAGGACTGACTGCTCGTGAGCCATGCTGCAGGAATCAGGATGGATGACCGGTTAAGATGGTCTCCTGGTCTCTGCTGTCTTAACTTGGGTCTGGTCTGCTGTCTTAACTTGGGTCTGTTTGCAGGAACATGCAGAGAGAGAGACACAGAGAGAACAATGAAAGAAGAATGTGCAGATGGTGTCGTAGTAAAATAAATCCCTGTAACAAGATCCAGATGAACGAGTGTAAATAGAGAATACAACAACTTAACAAAAGACAAGTAAATTAATAACGCTCATTTATTTTAAGGCATTTTTTTTTCTTTTACATAACGTAGCGTAAAACTTATGATGCAGGAAGCTTCAGCCAGCAAGAGCTTGAATCAAAAAGTCCCTGTGATTCCTCTTCATGCTGTGATGCTGCTGGCTGTGTCTACTGCTGACACAACTGACGACACCGAGGAAGACAGTAGCAATCATCATCAACCAGTTACTTAGCATTATTCAAATAGTAAAATAAATGGTATCTAACTAATTATTCAAAGCATCATTTTCAAGATAAAGAAGTGGGAGAAGCGTAAAACAAATACATTAGATTTAAATGAATGCATTTTATACACGGCTAGAAGAAATACTCCCCAACGTCAGACATCAAACTAAAGCCCAGAATGTCAACATCTCCACCAACTACTAAAGCCACTGTTTATCATGTAAATGTCAAGTTGAACCCACCTCCTCAGGTGATGTGGTGAACCTGACAGCCCAGGTCTAGTGTGAGTACCTGGGCAGAGACAACAGGCTTATATATACTGGATCATCTTCACCTGCTGGTCATTAGTACACAGAGTTACATCACTGGTTCCCAATCCTGGTCCTGGGGACCCAAAGAGATGCACATTGTAGTTACTGCACTAACACACCTGATTCAGCTCATCAACTCATCATTGACTCACCTGAGCCAAACACAAAACCTGGGCCAAACACAAAACCTGGGCCAAAGACTTACCTGGGCCAAAGATTCACCTGGGCCAAACACACAACCTGAGCCAACCACTCTCCTGGGCCAACCACTCACATGAATAAGACGGGTAAGCCCTAGAACTGTAAGGGATGTGCTTAAAATGACGTCATTGTTTTGTTTATGGAATCATCAAGATAGCCCAGAGTAATAATAATGAAAGCAATCCAAAACACACAGAACACAGAGAACACAGAACACAGAGAACACAGAACACAGAGAACACAGAACACAGAGAACATAGGACACAGAGAACACAGGACACAGACAACACAGAACACAGAGAACACAGAGAACACAGAGAACACAGAACACAGAGAACACAGAGAACACAGAGAACACAGAACACAGAGAACACAGAGAACACAGAACACAGAGAACACAGAACACAGAGAACATAGGACACAGAGAACATATAACACAGAGAACACAGAACACAGAGAACACAGAACACAGAGAACATAGGACACAGAGAACACAGGACACAGAGAACATATAACACAGAGAACAGAGAACACAGAACACAGAGAACACAGAACACAGAGAACATAGGACACAGAGAACACAGGACACAGAGAACACAGAGAACATAGGACACAGAGAACACAGAGAACATAGGACACAGAGAACATAGGACACAGAGAACATAGGACACAGAGGACACAGAGAACATAGGACACAGAGAACATAGGACACAGAGAACATAGGACACAGAGAACATAGGACACAGAGAACATAGGACACAGAGAACACAGGACACAGAGAACACAGAACACAGAGAACACAGAACACAGAGAACAGAGAACACAGAACACAGAGAACATAGGACACAGAGAACATATAACACAGAGAACACAGAACACAGAGAACACAGAACACAGAACACAGAGAACACAGAGAACACAGAACACAGAGAACACAGAGAACACAGAGAACATAGGACACAGAGAACATAGGACACAGAGAACATAGGACACAGAGGACATAGGACACAGAGGACATAGGACACAGAGAACATAGGACACAGATAACATAGGACACAGAGAACACAGAACACAGAGAACATAGGACACAGAGAACATAGGACACAGAGGACAAACAAAACTATATACAGGTGTCGTCAGATCAGGAGGATATGAGTACTGAATTAAAGAGGTCCTTTTCTGAACAACACAGTCTTGAGCTGGGCCTTAAAGACATGCTCCGGAACTTTGGCGATTACTAAGTATTTTTAAAATCTCACATTTTGGGCTGATGTGTCAATGTGTAGTTCAGACATGCATAATCTATGAGCAGAGTTACTGTCTTACCTCAATTAGCCACCCAGGCCTTAGTTTGAAAGCAAATATTTTCTTGAAGCTGTGCTGTTTCATTTTGTCTAAATTTTCCCCCACTTGGGCCAGCCCCCTAGCAATTGGAGTTCAACCAATGAGCTTCATCCACTCTTCCATATGAGTGACAGCTAGCAAGAGAGCACATCAGATCGAGAGAGAAAGACCAATGACGTGGTGCACATATCTGTACATATGTGACATAGTGCACAATTTTAGGGGACCGCTTTTGGCTCGTGAGCAGTACTTTCTGAACTAATGTATAAAAATGACACAAAAGTACCGGCAAATCTCTTTAAAACGAGGACAGACACTTTGCAGCTCTGACAGTATCTGAAATAGTTTTGAGTTTTTCTTATTATTAGGTTTATTTGAGCAGGGACAATGTACAACAAAAACAGATGTGTTGTACCAGATTGAACTAGCAGCTAATTTCTGTCTGTAGTCTGCTGAAGAGAGATGGACCAGAAACAGAGTGTAGTCTTTATTTAACTAGGCAAGTCAGATAAGAACAAATTCTTATTTACAATGACAGCCTACTGGGGAACAGTGGGTTATCCTCTTGAGCCTATGGGGGGTGCTATTTCGATCTTGGAAAAATTGGTCCCCAAATTAAACTGCCTCGTACTCAATTCTTGCTCGTACAATATGCATATTATTATTACTATTGGATAGAAAACACTCTCTAGTTTCTAAAACCGTTTGAATTATGTCTCTGAGTGAAACAGAACTCATTCTGCAGCACTTTTCCTGCCAGGGAGTGAGATTTCAGAAATCTCGGCCTCTGTTCCCAGGTCAGTTTATAAGTCCCTGTGAACGCTGTGGGGCTACAAACACTGCATACGCCTTCCTCTAGATGTCAGTAAGTGGTGACAATTTTAATGGAGTCGATTGCGCAATCTGGGACCTTATATTAGACCCTGGAGCGGAAGTACCTTTCTTTTCAGCCGTGCGCTCGACGCAGAGTGGACGTCGGACTGGCCTCCTTCCAAGCTTTGGTTTAGCCAGTTCTATATCCCCGGTCATGTTTTTATTCGTTATAGGTGTTAAAGACATCATAAGGTAGTTAATTTAAACCGACTTATAGCAATTTATATCAGTTTATTGCGATTTTCTGGCATTTCTTTGTGACGCACTTTCAAGAGTTGGACACTTTTCCGGTACATGCCGAACGTTAGTGGCCATTTCGACAGGACAAGAGGACATCTTTCGACCAAAAGACGATGGTTCTGGAGAAAGGACACCTTGCCCAAGATTCTGATGGAAGCTCAGCTAATAGTAAGAACTATTTATGCTGATAAATCGTTGTTCTGTTGAAAAATGTTAAATGCATAAGCCGCCATTAATTTTTGGGTAGCTTCGCTTTAGCGCACCCTGTATTGCGCAGTAAGGTTAATTTTAAAAATGTAATTCAGCGATTGCATTAAGAACTAATTTGTCTTTCAATTGCTGTCCAACCTGTATTTTTTTAGTCAAGTTTATGAATAGTTTTCGATAAAAATAGGTGTCTTTCCAAGATGGCGCCGGACAGATTGCTTGAGTAGTTGGAAACTATTTTCATTTTATAAGCACGATTTGTGCCGCTAAATATGCACATTTTCGAACAAACTCTATATGTATTGTGTAATATGATGTTACAGGACTGTCATCTGAAGAATTCTGAGAAGGTTAGTGAAAAAATTAATATATTTTGGTGGTGATAACGTTATCGCTCTTTTTGCCTTGAATCAATGCTGGGGTAATGTTTGCACATGTGGTATGCTAATATAACGATATATTGTGTTTTCGCTGTAAAACACATAGAAAATCTGAAATATTGTCTGGATTCACAAGATCTGTGTCTTTCAATTGCTGTACGCTGTGTATTTTTAAGAAATGTTTTATGATGAGTAATTAGGTAATACACGTTGCTCTCTGTAGTTATTCTAGTCGAGTTGTGATGGTGGCTGCAATGGTAAACTATGATTTATACCTGAAATATGCACATTTTTCTAACAAAACATATGCTATACAATAAATATGTTATCAGACTGTCATCTGATGAAGTTTTTTCTTGGTTAGTGGCTATTTATATCTTTATTTGGTCGAATTGGTGATAGCTACTGATGGAGTGAAAAAATGGTGGAGTAAGAAAAATTGTGTCTTTTGCTAACGTGGTTAGCTAATAGATTTACATATTGTGTCTTCCCTGTAAAACATTTTAAAAATCAGAAATGGTGGCTAGATTCACAAGAAGTGTATCTTTCATCTGGTGTCTTGGACTTGTGATTTAATGATATTTAGATGCTAGTATTTACTTGTGACGCTATGCTAGGCTATGCTAGTCAGCTTTTTTACTGGTGGGGGTGCTCCCGGATCCGGGTTTGGGAGGAACTAGAAGTTAACTGCCTTGTTTAGAGGCAGAACAACAGGTTTTTACCTTGTCAGCTCAGGGATTCAATCCAGCAACCTTTCGGTTACTGGCCCTACACTCTAACCACTAGACTACCTGCCCCCCCTACACTCTAACCACTAGGCTACCTGCCGCCCCTACACTCTAACCACTAGGCTAGCTGCCCCCCCCCCCCCCCCCCCCCCCCCCCAACTACTAACAGAGTAGTTTATGAGGAGCATATGGCTGTACGCACATAAATAATATGTTTAATGTTATTATAGTATGATACACTCCCAAACATCAACCCTGGGCCTCCATTCTGAGCCTGGTATCTCTATAGGTTTCATAGTTCTAGAGAGTTGTTACAGGCCTTAGTTCTAGGGAGTTGTTACAGGCCTTAGTTCTAGGGAGTTGTTACAGGCCTTAGTTCTAGAGAGTTGTTACAGGCCTTAGTTCTAGAGAGTTGTTACAGGCCTTAGTTCTAGAGAGTTGTTACAGGCCTTAGTTCTAAAGAGGTGTTACAGGCCTTAGTTCTAGAGAGTTGTTACAGGCCTTAGTTCTAGAGAGGTGTTACAGGCCTTAGTTCTAGAGTTGTTACAGGCCTTAGTTCTAGAGAGTTGTTACAGGCCTTAGTTCTAGAGACTTGTTACAGGCCTTAGTTCTAGAGAGTTGTTACAGGCCTTAGTTCTAGAGAGTTGTTACAGGCCTTAGTTCTAGAGAGTTGTTATAGGCCTTAGTTCTAGAGAGTTGTTACAGGCCTTAGTTCTAGGGAGTTGTTACAGGCCTTAGTTCTAGAGAGTTGTTACAGGCCTTAGTTCTAGAGAGTTGTTACAGGCCTTAGTTCTAGAGAGTTGCTACAGGCCTTAGTTCTAGAGAGGTGTTACAGGCCTTAGTTCTAGGGAGGTGTTACAGGCCTTAGTTCTAGAGAGTTGTTACAGGCCTTAGTTCTAGAGTGTTGTTACAGGCCTTAGTTCTAGGGAGTTGTTACAGGCCTTAGTTGTAGGGAGTTGTTACAGGCCTTAGTTCTAGAGAGTTGTTACAGGCCTTAGTTCTAGAGAGTTGTTACAGGCCTTAGTTCTAGAGAGTTGTTACAGGCCTTAGTTCTAGAGAGTTGTTACAGGCCTTAGTTCTAGAGAGGTGTTACAGGCCTTAGTTCTAGAGAGTTGTTACAGGCCTTAGTTCTAGAGAGGTGTTACAGGCCTTTGTTCTAGAGAGTTGTTACAGGCCTTAGTTCTAGAGAGTTGTTACAGGCCTTAGTTCTAGAGACTTGTTACAGGCCTTAGTTCTAGAGAGTTGTTACAGGCCTTAGTTCTAGAGAGTTGTTACAGGCCTTAGTTCTAGAGAGTTGTTATAGGCCTTAGTTCTAGAGAGTTGTTACAGGCCTTAGTTCTAGGGAGTTGTTACAGGCCTTAGTTCTAGAGAGTTGTTACAGGCCTTAGTTCTAGAGAGTTGCTACAGGCCTTAGTTCTAGAGAGTTGTTACAGGCCTTAGTTGTAGGGAGTTGTTACAGGCCTTAGTTCTAGAGAGTTGTTACAGGCCTTAGTTCTAGAGAGTTGTTACAGGCCTTAGTTCTAGAGAGTTGTTACAGGCCTTAGTTCTAGAGAGTTGTTACGGGCCTTAGTTCTAGAGAGTTGTTACAGGCCTTAGTTCTAGAGAGTTGTTACGGGCCTTAGTTCTAGAGAGTTGTTACAGGCCTTAGTTCTAGAGAGGTGTTACAGACCTTAGTTCTAGAGAGGTGTTACAGACCTTAGTTCTAGAGAGTTGTTACAGACCTTAGTTCTAGAGAGTTGTTACAGGCCTTAGTTCTAGAGAGGTATTACAGGCCTTAGTTCTAGAGAGTTGTTACAGGCCTTAGTTCTAGAGAGGTGTTACAGGCCTTAGTTCTAGAGAGGTGTTACAGGCCTTAGTTCTAGAGAGGTGTTACAGGCCTTAGTTCTAGAGAGGTGTTACAGGCCTTAGTTCTAGAGAGTTGTTACAGGCCTTAGTTCTAGAGAGTTGTTACAGGCCTTAGTTCTAGAGAGGTGTTACAGGCCTTAGTTCTAGAGAGGTGTTACAGGCCTTAGTTCTAGAGAGTTGTTACAGGCCTTAGTTCTAGAGAGTTGTTACAGGCCTTAGTTCTAGAGAGTTGTTATAGGCCTTAGTTCTAGAGAGTTGTTACAGGCCTTAGTTCTAGGGAGTTGTTACAGGCCTTAGTTCTAGAGAGTTGTTACAGGCCTTAGTTCTAGAGAGTTGCTACAGGCCTTAGTTCTAGAGAGTTGTTACAGGCCTTAGTTCTAGAGAGTTGCTACAGGCCTTAGTTCTAGAGAGGTGTTACAGGCCTTAGTTCTAGGGAGGTGTTACAGGCCTTAGTTCTAGAGAGTTGTTACAGGCCTTAGTTCTAGAGTGTTGTTACAGGCCTTAGTTCTAGGGAGTTGTTACAGGCCTTAGTTGTAGGGAGTTGTTACAGGCCTTAGTTCTAGAGAGTTGTTACAGGCCTTAGTTCTAGAGAGTTGTTACAGGCCTTAGTTCTAGAGAGTTGTTACAGGCCTTAGTTCTAGAGAGTTGTTACAGGCCTTAGTTCTAGAGAGGTGTTACAGCCTTAGTCTAGAGAGTTTGTTACAGGCCTTAGTTCTAGAGAGGTGTTACAGGCCTTGTTCTAGAGAGTTGTTACAGGCCTTAGTTCTAGAGAGTTGTTACAGGCCTTAGTTCTAGAGACTTGTTACAGCCTTAGTTCTAGAGAGTTGTTACAGGCCTTAGTTCTAGAGAGTTGTTACAGGCCTTAGTTCTAGAGAGTTGTTATAGGCCTTAGTTCTAGAGAGTTGTTACAGGCCTTAGTTCTAGGGAGTTGTTACAGGCCTTAGTTCTAGAGAGTTGTTACAGGCCTTAGTTCTAGAGAGTTGCTACAGGCCTTAGTTCTAGAGAGTTGTTACAGGCCTTAGTTGTAGGGAGTTGTTACAGGCCTTAGTTCTAGAGAGTTGTTACAGGCCTTAGTTCTAGAGAGTTGTTACAGGCCTTAGTTCTAGAGAGTTGTTACAGGCCTTAGTTCTAGAGAGTTGTTACGGGCCTTAGTTCTAGAGAGTTGTTACAGGCCTTAGGTCTAGAGAGTTGTTACGGGCCTTAGTTCTAGAGAGTTGTTACAGGCCTTAGTTCTAGAGAGGTGTTACAGACCTTAGTTCTAGAGAGGTTTACAGACCTTAGTTCTAGAGAGTTGTTACAGACCTTAGTTCTAGAGAGTTGTTACAGGCCTTAGTTCTAGAGAGGTATTACAGGCCTTAGTTCTAGAGAGTTGTTACAGGCCTTAGTTCTAGAGAGGTGTTACAGGCCTTAGTTCTAGAGAGGTGTTACAGGCCTTAGTTCTAGAGAGGTGTTACAGGCCTTAGTTTCTAGAGAGGTGTTACAGGCCTTAGTTCTAGAGAGTTGTTACAGGCCTTAGTTCTAGAGAGTTGTTACAGGCCTTAGTTCTAGAGAGGTTTACAGGCCTTAGTTCTAGGGAGTGTTACAGGCCTTAGTTCTAGAGAGGTGTTACAGGCCTTAGTTCTAGAGAGTTGTTACAGGCCTTAGTTCTAGAGAGTTGTTACAGGCCTTAGTTCTAGAGAGTTGTTACAGGCCTTAGTTCTAGAGAGTTGTTACAGGCCTTAGTTCTAGAGAGTTGTTACAGGCCTTAGTTCTAGAGAGTTGTTACAGGCCTAGTTCTAGAGAGTGTTACAGGCCTTAGTTCTAGAGAGTTGTTACAGGCCTTAGTTCTAGAGAGGTGTTACAGGCCTTAGTTCTAGAGAGTTGTTACAGGCCTTAGTTCTAGAGAGGTGTTACAGGCCTTTGTTCTAGAGAGTTGTTACAGGCCTTAGTTCTAGAGACTTGTTACAGGCCTTAGTTCTAGAGAGTTGTTACAGGCCTTAGTTCTAGAGAGTTGTTACAGGCCTTAGTTCTAGAGAGTTGTTACAGGCCTTAGTTCTAGAGAGTTGTTATAGGCCTTAGTTCTAGAGAGTTGTTACAGGCCTTAGTTCTAGGCAGTTGTTACAGGCCTTAGTTCTAGAGTGTTGTTACAGGCCTTAGTTCTAGAGAGTTGCTACAGGCCTTACTCCAGGAGTCTCAGGAGGCATTAGAGAATCGTGTACGTGTTTGGAGCTTGACGCACAACGACACCTAAAGGGCCAATCTGTAGTTCAAACATTAACGAAGTGGCCAACCCCCACCCCTTGTTTTGGTAAACAGCTGGGGAGTGGGCCTGTAGAAATAGAACCATTCTCAAGTTCTTAGACAGAGCTACGGATGGAATCTAAGGACTGATCACACGGTGATGGAAAACTGCAGTCTGCCCTGTGTGTGTCTGAGCTGAGGTTCTTACCCGCAGTCTTGGGCGGGGCACCAGCGGCAGTCTGGGTCGGCCACCAGCCATCGCCTCAACATGAACTCCTCATACTTCTCCATGAGGGGCTGGTCTCCCAGGATGATGCAATTTATACAGTAATTTGGGGTATTATCACCAGTAAAATACTGTAAAAAAAACGTTTTACTGCAGTGTACGGTAAATTATGGTGTATTGTGGGAAGGTTTTGTGGGCTGGGGATAAAATGGCTGTAGTTTGAATGGTACTGTAATTCCATCCCACAGAATACAGTACCATACTGTATTTTTGGAACCCCAAAAAGCTTTTGACCACTAGTGGGTGCATGGTATCGTTGTTTCTAGCTCATTAGCATATATTGAGTCGTGCCTTGTAAGACATTATATTTGTTGCAGCCATAAGAGTGTGCTGGACCAACTTAACTGGTATGTAGTAGTAGTACACCCTCATGCTAATCGCATTAGCCTACGTTAGCTCAACCGTTCCGTGGAAGGGACACCGATCCCGAAGAAGTTTTAAACCTTAAATGGTTGAGTTTTTGGGTCTGTTTTTCCCCTGTATTCACTGCCAGGTTGGAAGCCTTTGGAAGTTCAAGTGATATAAAACACCAAATATTCATTGATATGTTGTATGTGTGATCACATTACCTATCAGCCAACCTACTTGCACCAATCCCATGTCATTACATTAAAATACTGTGTAATACAAACCCTCTCAATACATTTCATTTATTCATTCACTGTATAGTATACCTGTAACGGATCTCCTCTCTGTCTGAGGAGGAGTAGGAAGGATCGGACCAATGTGCAGTGTGGTAAGTGTTCGTCATTTTAATTAAAATGCACTGAACACTAAAATACAAAATAAATCCAGACTATAAAGAACGTAGTCGACTAGCTCGATGAACAGTATCTGTCTCTATTAGAGCTTGATCAATATCATGGCAGAAAACAACTTACACACAATCATGCAGTGGTAGCAGAAACAGCCTCTACCGTCCATGGCTCTCGTCAAGAGCAGAGTGAGAGCGCCTATTCCAGCCTCATGTAGTTCTGCCTAGTGATACGCTTCGATTAGAGGCACACAGGGGCCATTAACACCTGCATAGAAGACATGAAAGCTCTAGACCTCACACACTATGAAATATAAACACACAGAAAACAAACTTCTAACAAGAATGTGCCCACACTGTCCAACTCACGCCCTGACGTGTCAACCACTAAATAGAGGAACTAATAACAATAGGAAACTAAGGTCTATGTTTACGTGAACTAAAAATACCATTGACACATCACTTCATGTCAGGTAGAAGGAAGCATGAATTTGAAAAATAAGCGATGGGGGGGCCAAGGTTCCGGTCTAGAAAGCTGGTCATGGCTCACATAAACACCATTATCCCAGAAACCCTAGACCCACTCCAATTTGCATACCGCCCAAACAGATCCACAGACGATGCATTCTCTAGTGCACTCCACACTGCCCTTTCACATTCATGGGACAAAAAAGACACTACGTGAGAATCTTATTCTATCTAACGATACACTGCTTACAGCGTTCAACAACCATAGTGCCCTCAAAGCTTTCCATCACTAACGCTAAGAGCGCCGTGAGTACCTAGACACCGAGGTGTTCCCTCTGCAAACTGAGATCTCTGACTTCGTTATTCCTCCTGTACGTCGGGCGCTCCCTTGTAGCCGGGTAATAGGGTTTACAGACATGTC
>NC_052318.1:3269943-3341474 GCF_016432855.1 Salvelinus namaycush | reverse complement strand
TGATCCCACTGCTGCTGTTTAGATAGAGAAGACTTAGGCACAGCCCTAGAGAGGGATGGCCAGGGATGAAATTATCTGTGACGGACATGAGTGGAGTGACGACAGTGACATCAGCAGAGGGCAGGTTTTTGATTGGATGTTGGCTGTGCTGTCAAACGGGCACGCTGGGTATAAGGCTGGGAGGTACAGAGCGGGACACGCCACACACCTCTGGGGGCTGTGGTTGGGAGGGAGGTAAGGATGGAGAGATGTAGGCTGTCTCTTTAAAATTGTGTCACTTGATTTATGTTACGTGAGGGGGTACGAATGGAGAGGGTCAGGGTCTTCAACATCTCCCTCTCCCTCTCTCCATCTCTCCCTCTCTCCATCTCTCTCTCTCCCTCTCTCCCTCTCTCCCTCTTTCCCTCTTTCCCTCTTTCCCTCTCTCCATCTCTCCCTCTCTCCCTCTCTCCCTCTCTCCATCTCTCCATCTCTCCCTCTCTCCCTCTTTCCCTCTCTCCCTCTCTCCATCTCTCCCTCTCTCCCTCTCTCCTGCAGCTGAAACGATTTTAATCGAGTAGTTAACCATTTCAGGACAGGCTTTAGTGTCTCTGTCTATCTTCATGTATGAGAGGCTTTCTCTCTGATTCTGTCTGTCTCCCATCCCTCCCCCCTACCTTCCCCAATACAGTATGTTTGAGGTAGATGAGAACTACACGCGCGTGGCAGAGTTTGTGATCGTGGGCTTCCCGGGGCTCCATCCATCCTTCTTCCAGCTGGTGGCCTGGTTCTTCTTCTTCGTCTATGTGATCACGGTGGTGGGGAACTTCCTGCTGGTGGTGATGTTTGCCCTGGAGCGCAGCCTGCAGAAACCCATGTACATCATCATGCTCAGCCTGGCTATGTCAGATATAGGTAAGATGCTCAGCCTGGCTCTGTCAGATATAGGTAATATACTCAGCCTGGCTATGTCAGATATAGGTAATATACTCAGCCCAGTACTGTCAGATATAGGTAATATACTCAGCCTGGCTCTGTCAGATATAGGTAATATACTCAGCCTGGCTCTGTCAGATATAGGTAATATACTCAGCCTGGTACTGTCAGATATAGGTAATATACTCAGCCTGGTACTGTCAGGTATAGGTAATATACTCAGCCTGGTTCTGTCAGATATAGGTAATATACTCAGCCTGGCTATGTCAGATATAGGTAATATACTCAGCCTGGTACTGTCAGATATAGGTAATATACTCAGCCTAGTACTGTTTGATATAGGTAATATACTCAGCCTGGCTATGTCAGATATAGGTAATATACTCAGCCTAGTACTGTTTGATATAGGTAATATACTCAGCCTGGCTATGTCAGATATAGGTAATATACTCAGCCTGGCTCTGTCAGATATAGGTAATATACTCAGCCTAGTACTGTTTGATATAGGTAATATACTCAGCCTGGCTCTGTCAGATATAGGTAATATACTCAGCCTGGCTCTGTCAGATATAGGTAATATACTCAGCCTGGTACTGTCAGATATAGGTAATATACTCAGCCTGGTACTGTCAGGTATAGGTAATATACTCAGCCTGGTTCTGTCAGATATAGGTAATATACTCAGCCTGGCTATGTCAGATATAGGTAATATACTCAGCCTGGTACTGTCAGATATAGGTAATATACTCAGCCTGGTACTGTCAGGTATAGGTAATATACTCAGCCTGGTTCTGTCAGATATAGGTAATATACTCAGCCTGGCTCTGTCAGATATAGGTAATATACTCAGCCTGGTACTGTCAGATATAGGTAATATACTCAGCCTGGTACTGTCAGGTATAGGTAATATACTCAGCCTGGTTCTGTCAGATATAGGTAATATACTCAGCCTGGCTATGTCAGATATAGGTAATATACTCAGCCTGGTACTGTCAGATATAGGTAATATACTCAGCCTAGTACTGTTTGATATAGGTAATATACTCAGCCTGGCTATGTCAGATATAGGTAATATACTCAGCCTAGTACTGTTTGATATAGGTAATATACTCAGCCTGGCTATGTCAGATATAGGTAATATACTCAGCCTGGCTCTGTCAGATATAGGTAATATACTCAGCCTAGTACTGTTTGATATAGGTAATATACTCAGCCTGGCTCTGTCAGATATAGGTAATATACTCAGCCTGGCTCTGTCAGATATAGGTAATATACTCAGCCTGGTACTGTCAGATATAGGTAATATACTCAGCCTGGTACTGTCAGGTATAGGTAATATACTCAGCCTGGTTCTGTCAGATATAGGTAATATACTCAGCCTGGCTATGTCAGATATAGGTAATATACTCAGCCTGGTACTGTCAGATATAGGTAATATACTCAGCCTAGTACTGTTTGATATAGGTAATATACTCAGCCTGGCTATGTCAGATATAGGTAATATACTCAGATTGGCTCTGTCAGATATAGGTAATATACTCAGCCTGGTAA
Source organism: Salvelinus namaycush (assembly GCF_016432855.1). Taxonomy (NCBI): domain Eukaryota; kingdom Metazoa; phylum Chordata; class Actinopteri; order Salmoniformes; family Salmonidae; genus Salvelinus; species Salvelinus namaycush. The sequence goes on along the minus strand of NC_052318.1, from coordinate 3,339,008 downwards.
TGTCAGATATAGGTAATATACTCAGCCTGGCTCTGTCAGATATAGGTAATATACTCAGCCTGGTACTGTTTGATATAGGTAATATACTCAGCCTGGCTATGTCAGATATAGGTAATATACTCAGCCTGGCTATGTCAGATATAGGTAATATACTCAGCCTGGTTCTGTCAGATATAGGTAATATACTCAGCCTGGCTCTGTCAGATATAGGTAATATACTCAACTTGGCTCTGTCAGATATAGGTAATATACTCAGCCTGGTTCTGTCAGATATAGGTAATATACTCAGCCTGGCTCTGTCAGATATAGGTAATATACTCAGCCTGGCTATGTCAGATATAGGTAATATACTCAGCCTGGCTCTGTCAGATATAGGTAATATACTCAGCCTGGCTCTGTCAGATATAGGTAATATACTCAGCCTGGTACTGTCAGATATAGGTAATATACTCAGCCTGGCTATGTCAGATATAGGTAATATACTCAGCCTGGCTCTGTCAGATATAGGTAATATACTCAGCCTGGCTCTGTCAGATATAGGTAATATACTCAGCCTGGTACTGTCAGATATAGGTAATATACTCAGCCTGGTTCTGTCAGATATAGGTAATATACTCAGCCTGGCTATGTCAGATATAGGTAATATACTCAGCCTAGTACTGTTTGATATAGGTAATATACTCAGCCTGGCTCTGTCAGATATAGGTAATATACTCAGCCTGGTTCTGTCAGATATAGGTAATATACTCAGCCTGGCTCTGTCAGATATAGGTAATATACTCAGCCTGGCTATGTCAGATATAGGTAAGATGCTCAGCCTGGTTCTGTCAGATATAGGTAATATACTCAGCCTGGCTATGTCAGATATAGGTAATATACTCAACCTGGCTATGTCAGATATAGGTAATATACTCAACCTGGCTATGTCAGATATAGGTAATATACTCAGCCTGGTTCTGTCAGATATAGGTAATATACTCAGCCTGGCTATGTCAGATATAGGTAATATACTCAGCCTGGTTCTGTCAGATATAGGTAATATGCTCAGCCTGGCTCTGTCAGATATAGGTAAGATGCTCAGCCTGGTTCTGTCAGATATAGGTAATATACTCAGCCTGGCTATGTCAGATATAGGTAATATACTCAACCTGGCTATGTCAGATATAGGTAATATACTCAACCTGGCTATGTCAGATATAGGTAATATACTCAGCCTGGTTCTGTCAGATATAGGTAATATACTCAGCCTGGCTATGTCAGATATAGGTAATATACTCAGCCTGGCTATGTCAGATATAGGTAAGATGCTCAGCCTGGTACTGTCAGATATAGGTCATATGCTCAGCCTGGCTATGTCAGATATAGGTAATATACTCAGCCTGGCTATGTCAGATATAGGTAAGATGCTCAGCCTGGTACTGTCAGATATAGGTCATATGCTCAGCCTGGTACTGTCAGATATAGGTCATATGCTCAGCCTGGCTCTGTCAGATATAGGTCATATGCTCAGCCTGGCTCTGTCAGATATAGGTCATATGCTCAGCCTGGCTATGTCAGATATAGGTAAGATGCTCAGCCTGGTTCTGTCAGATATAGGTAATATACTCAGCCTGGCTATGTCAGATATAGGTAATATACTCAGCCTGGCTATGTCAGATATAGGTAAGATGCTCAGCCTGGTACTGTCAGATATAGGTCATATGCTCAGCCTGGTACTGTCAGATATAGGTCATATGCTCAGCCTGGTACTGTCAGATATAGGTCATATGCTCAGCCTGGTACTGTCAGATATAGGTAATATACTCAGCCTGGTACTGTCAGATATAGGTAATATACTCAGCCTAGTACTGTTTGATATAGGTAATATACTCAGCCTGGCTATGTCAGATATAGGTAATATACTCAGCCTAGTACTGTTTGATATAGGTAATATACTCAGCCTGGCTATGTCAGATATAGGTAATATACTCAGCCTGGCTCTGTCAGATATAGGTAATATACTCAGCCTAGTACTGTTTGATATAGGTAATATACTCAGCCTGGCTCTGTCAGATATAGGTAATATACTCAGCCTGGCTCTGTCAGATATAGGTAATATACTCAGCCTGGTACTGTCAGATATAGGTAATATACTCAGCCTGGTACTGTCAGGTATAGGTAATATACTCAGCCTGGTTCTGTCAGATATAGGTAATATACTCAGCCTGGCTATGTCAGATATAGGTAATATACTCAGCCTGGTACTGTCAGATATAGGTAATATACTCAGCCTAGTACTGTTTGATATAGGTAATATACTCAGCCTGGCTATGTCAGATATAGGTAATATACTCAGATTGGCTCTGTCAGATATAGGTAATATACTCAGCCTGGTAATGTCAGATATAGGTAATATACTCAGCCTGGCTCTGTCAGATATAGGTAATATACTCAGCCTGGTACTGTTTGATATAGGTAATATACTCAGCCTGGCTATGTCAGATATAGGTAATATACTCAGCCTGGCTATGTCAGATATAGGTAATATACTCAGCCTGGTTCTGTCAGATATAGGTAATATACTCAGCCTGGCTCTGTCAGATATAGGTAATATACTCAACTTGGCTCTGTCAGATATAGGTAATATACTCAGCCTGGTTCTGTCAGATATAGGTAATATACTCAGCCTGGCTCTGTCAGATATAGGTAATATACTCAGCCTGGCTATGTCAGATATAGGTAATATACTCAGCCTGGCTCTGTCAGATATAGGTAATATACTCAGCCTGGCTCTGTCAGATATAGGTAATATACTCAGCCTGGTACTGTCAGATATAGGTAATATACTCAGCCTGGCTATGTCAGATATAGGTAATATACTCAGCCTGGCTCTGTCAGATATAGGTAATATACTCAGCCTGGCTCTGTCAGATATAGGTAATATACTCAGCCTGGTACTGTCAGATATAGGTAATATACTCAGCCTGGTTCTGTCAGATATAGGTAATATACTCAGCCTGGCTATGTCAGATATAGGTAATATACTCAGCCTAGTACTGTTTGATATAGGTAATATACTCAGCCTGGCTCTGTCAGATATAGGTAATATACTCAGCCTGGTTCTGTCAGATATAGGTAATATACTCAGCCTGGCTCTGTCAGATATAGGTAATATACTCAGCCTGGCTATGTCAGATATAGGTAAGATGCTCAGCCTGGTTCTGTCAGATATAGGTAATATACTCAGCCTGGCTATGTCAGATATAGGTAATATACTCAACCTGGCTATGTCAGATATAGGTAATATACTCAACCTGGCTATGTCAGATATAGGTAATATACTCAGCCTGGTTCTGTCAGATATAGGTAATATACTCAGCCTGGCTATGTCAGATATAGGTAATATACTCAGCCTGGTTCTGTCAGATATAGGTAATATGCTCAGCCTGGCTCTGTCAGATATAGGTAAGATGCTCAGCCTGGTTCTGTCAGATATAGGTAATATACTCAGCCTGGCTATGTCAGATATAGGTAATATACTCAACCTGGCTATGTCAGATATAGGTAATATACTCAACCTGGCTATGTCAGATATAGGTAATATACTCAGCCTGGTTCTGTCAGATATAGGTAATATACTCAGCCTGGCTATGTCAGATATAGGTAATATACTCAGCCTGGCTATGTCAGATATAGGTAAGATGCTCAGCCTGGTACTGTCAGATATAGGTCATATGCTCAGCCTGGCTATGTCAGATATAGGTAATATACTCAGCCTGGCTATGTCAGATATAGGTAAGATGCTCAGCCTGGTACTGTCAGATATAGGTCATATGCTCAGCCTGGTACTGTCAGATATAGGTCATATGCTCAGCCTGGCTCTGTCAGATATAGGTCATATGCTCAGCCTGGCTCTGTCAGATATAGGTCATATGCTCAGCCTGGCTATGTCAGATATAGGTAAGATGCTCAGCCTGGTTCTGTCAGATATAGGTAATATACTCAGCCTGGCTATGTCAGATATAGGTAATATACTCAGCCTGGCTATGTCAGATATAGGTAAGATGCTCAGCCTGGTACTGTCAGATATAGGTCATATGCTCAGCCTGGTACTGTCAGATATAGGTCATATGCTCAGCCTGGTACTGTCAGATATAGGTCATATGCTCAGCCTGGTACTGTCAGATATAGGTAAGATGCTCAGCCTGGTACTGTCAGATATAGGTCATATGCTCAGCCTGGTACTGTCAGATATAGGTCATATGCTCAGCCTGGTTCTGTCAGATATAGGTCATATGCTCAGCCTGGTACTGTCAAATATAGGTAATATGCTCAGCCTGGTACTGTCAGATATAGGAGTCATGTTAGAATGTCTGTTCTTTATAAATGTGGACTCTCTCTTACTCCTTCCTTCCCCAGTGTGACTGCGGAGGGAGTTTAAATGTGTCTCGCTGAGCATAGACATCAATGAGAGAGAGGAGAGCTCATGAGACAAAGAGTGTGCTGTCAAAATGTGTGCCAAATACCTCCCTCCTTTAATCACGTGGAGAGTCTCTCTGACATCACAGTCATGTACAAATCTGTCGTTATTAATCAGTGATTACTTCCATCCAATGAAGGTTATGAGAATTATAACAGAGTAGCTGTGTCTAATTTCCCTCTTAGAGTCAGTGGCTACAACTGGGGGTCCAGAGTGTTTTCACAGGAGGAGTGTTTCCACATTGATAGCCCGATACTGGTGGGACGACGGGATGGTCTCCTTCCCTACCTGGCTGTGTCTCAATAGTCTAACATGGTCTCCTCCACCCTCCCAACCCTCCCTCCGCCTCTCCTCCCACTCCTCTCACCTTCCCGCCTCTCCACCCCCTCCTCTCCTCTCCCCATCCCGCCTCTCCTACTCCCTCCTCTCCCCTTCCCGCCTCTCCACCCCCTCCTCTCCCCTTCCCGCCTCTCCACCCCCTCCTCTCCCCTGCCTGCCTCTCCTCCCCCCACCGCTCCCCTTCCCACCTCTCCTCCCCCTCCTCCACCCTTCCCACCTCTCCTCCCCCTTCCTCTCCAGGTTTTGCCACAGTGGCCCTTCCCAATCTGATAGCTCGGTGGTGGAGGGACGATGGGAGGATCTCCTTTCATACCTGTATGTTCCAGGAACAAATGATCCACTATTTTGGAACGCTCAACTCTCTCATTATGATGACCATGGCTATGGACCGGTACCTGGCTATCTGTCACCCTCTCAGGTAACATAGATCTATATAAATTCAGCACCCCTCACCTCTCTGATTCAGAGGGGTTGGGGGTTAAATGCAGAAGACACATTTCAGTTGAAGGCATTCAGTTGTACAACTGACTAGGTATCCCCTATTCCCCCTACACCTAACCTTAACCCTCTCATCATGATAACCATGGCTATGGACCGGTACCTGGCTATCAGGTAACAACAACAACAATATCTCATTAAAATGCATTATGATGTCATTGATGAAAAATACATACAAGTGTGTCAGGAGAATTCATTATTTTTTTTGGTCCTCTCCCCCTTCCCTCTTTCTCTCCCTCTTCTTCTCTCCCCCTCTCCCTCTCTCTCTCTCTCTCTCCCTCTTCTTCTCTCCCCCTCTCCCTCTCTCTCTCTCTCCCTCTCTCTCTCTCTCCCCCTCTCCCTCTCTCTCTCCCTCTTCTTCTCTCCCCCTCTCCCTCTCTCTCTCTCTCCCTCTTCTTCTCTCCCCCTCTCCCTCTCTCTCTCTCTCTCTCTCCCTCTTCTTCTCTCCCCCTCTCCCCCTTCCCTCTTTATCTCCCTCTTCTTCTCTCCCCCTATCCCTCTCTCTCTCTCTCTCCCTCTTCTTCTCTCCCCCTCTCCCCCTTCCCTCTTTCTCTCCCTCTTCTTCTCTCCCCCTATCCCTCTCTCTCTCTCTCTCCCTCTTCTTCTCTCCCCCTCTCCCTCTCTCTCTCTCTCCCTCCCTCTTCTTCTCTCCCCCTCTCCCCCTTCCCTCTTTCTCTCCCTCTTCTTCTCTCCCCCTCTCCCCTTCCCTCTTTCTCTCCCTTTTCTCTCCCTCTTCTCTCCCCCTCTCTCCCTTCCCTCTTTCTCTCCCTCTTCTTCTCTCCCCCTCTCCCCCTTCCCTCTTTATCTACCTCTTCTTCTCTCCCCCTCTCCCCATCCCCCTCTCTCGCTCTCTCTTTCCCTCTTCTTCTCTCCCCCTCTCCACATCCCTCTCTCTTTCCCTCTTCTTCTCTCCCCCTCTCCCCCTCATCCCTCTCTCTCTCCCCATCCCTCTCTCTCTCCCTCTACTTCTCTCCCATACCTTCCTCTTTCCCATCTCTCTCTCCATCTTCTTTTCTCCTCCTCTCCCCATCTCCACATCCCTCTCTCTCTCTCTCTCTCTCTCGCCCTCTCCTTCTCTCCCCCTCTCTCTCCCTCTCCTTCTCTCCCCTATCCCTCCCCCTCTCTCTCTCTCCCCATCTCTCTCCCTCTCCCTCTCTCCCCCATACATTCCTCTTCCCCATCTCTCTCCCTCCACCCACTGCTCTCTCCTCTCCAGATATCCTATGTTGATGACCAACCGGACTATGAGTGGTCTAACAGTCTTTTCCTGGATATCGGCCCAAGTGGCACCTGGCATCGTCACCGTAGACTTCAGCAGGGTACGATATATCCCGATATATGTGCGATATATATATCTATGTCACGATATAGATGTCTTGGTTGTTTAGCATGTGTGCCACTATTGGGGAAACTATATTTAGTCTCCAAATTAATTGCACATAAATTAACAATTGTTGTCTCTCAAATACATCGCTAAAGTTGTTTGGCTAGCTAGCTAGCGAATTTCAGCCACGTTAGCATGAAGGTAGCATCAGTCAAAACACCTCAAAACAAGACCTAGTTTTATTGTTGCTAAATCTCTGACTGTTCAGAATCACAACACCAAATGGACTCTGCCTCATCGAAGCATCCCAGGGGAGGATGGGCCGATGAGCCTTTAAGTCGGGTTCCTTTCAAATTGTCCACCTCCTAGGGAGTTGTTCCTTCAATCAGTCAATCAATCAATCAAATGTATTTATAAAGCCCTTCTTACATCAGCTGATGTCAAAGTGCTGTACAGAAACCCAGCCTAAAACCCCCAAACAGCAAGCAATACAGGTGTAGAAGCACGGTGGCTAGGAAAAACTCCCTAGAAAGGCAGGAACCTAGGAAGAAACCTAGAGAGGAACCAGGCTCTGAGGGGTGGCCAGTCCTCTTCTGGCTATGCCGGGTAGAGATTATAACAGAACATGGCCAAGATGTTCAAATGTTCATAGATGACCAGCAGGGTCAAATAATAATAATCACAGTGGTTGTCGAGGGTGCAACAGGTCAGCACCTCAGGAGTAAATGTCAGTTGGCTTTTCATAACCGATCAGTCAGAGTATCTCTACCCCTCCTGCGGTCTCTAGAGAGTTGAAAACAGCAGGTCTGGGACAGGTAGCACGTCTGGTGAACAGGTCAGGGTTCCATAGCCACAGGCAGAACAGTTGAAACTGGAGCAGCAGCACGGCCAGGTGGACTGGGGACAGCAAGGAGTCATCAGACCAGATGGTCCTGAGGCAAGGTCCTAGGGCTCAGGTCCTCTGAGAGAGAAAGAGAAAAAGAGAGAGAGAGAGAGATAAGAGAGAGCATACTTAAATTCACACAGGACACCGGATAAGACAGGAGAAATACTCCAGATATAACAGATTGACCCTATCCCCCCGACACATAAACTACTGCAGCATAAATACTGGAGGCTGAGACAGGAGGGTTCAGGAGACACTGTGGCCCCGTCCGACGATACCCCCGGACAGGGCCAAACAGGCAGGATATAACCCCACCCACTTTGCCAAGGCACAGCCCCCACACCACAAGAGGGATATCTTCAACCACCAACTTACCATCCTGAGACAAGGCCGAGTATAGCCCACGAAGATCTCCCCCATGGCACAAACCCGAAGAGAGCACGAACCCGAAGGGAGCGCCAACCCGGACAGGAAGATCACATCAGTGACTCAACCCACTCAAGTGACGCACCCCACCTAGGGACGGCATGGAAGAGCACCAGTAAGCCAGTGACTCAGCTCCTGTAATAGGGTTAGAGGCAGAGAATCCCAGTGGAGAGAGGGGAACCGGCCAGGCAGAGACAGCAAGGACCATTCGTTGCTCCAGAGCCTTTCCGTTCACCTTCACACTCCTGGGCCAGACTACACTGAATCATAGGACCTACTGAAGAGATGAGTCTTCAATAAAGACTTAAAGGTCGATACCAAGTCTGCATCTCTCACATGGATAGGCAGACCATTCCATAAAAATTGAGCTCTATAGGAGAAAGCCCTGCCTCAAGCTGTTTGCTTAGAAATTCTAGGGACAATTAGGAGGCCTGCGCCTTGTGACCATAGCGTACGTGTAGGTATGTACGGCAGGACCAACTCGGAAAGATAGGTAGGAGCAAGCCCATGTAATGCTCTGTAGGTTAGCAGTAAAACCTTGAAATCATCCCTAGCCTTAACAGGAAGCCAGTGTAGAGAGACTAGCACTGAAGTAATGTGATCACATTTTTGGTTCTAGTCAAGATTCTAGCAGCCATAACTGAAGTTTATGTAGTGCTTTATCCAGGTAGCCTGAAAGTAGAGCATTGCAGTAGTCTAACCCCTGACAAAAGCTGGGATGAATTTTTCTGCATCATTTTTGGACAGAAAGTTCCTGATTTTTGCAATGTTACGTAGATGGAAAAAAGCTGTCCTTGAAACAGTCTTGATATGTTTGTTAAAAGAGTTTGTTAAAAGAGATATCAGGGTCCAGAGTAACGCCGAGGTCCTTCACATTTTTTTTAGATGTACAATGATGATGCAGAGCCTCGATCTGACACCATTAAATGGAGCTACCTTCACAAGTGCAGTCTCAGTGCTATGATGGGGTCTAAAACCAGACTGAAGCGTTTTGTATACATTGTTAGTCTTCAGGAAGACAGTGAGTTCCTGCGCAACAGCTTTAAAAAAAAAAACATTTTTGAGAGGAATTGGAGATTTGATATAGGCCAATCATTTTATATATTTTCTGGGTCAAGGTTTGGCTTTTTCAAGAGAGGCTTTATTACTGGCACTTTTAGTGAGTTTGGTACACATCCGGTGGATAGAGAGCCGTTTATTATGTTCAACATAGGAGGGCCAAGCACAGGAAGCAGCTCTTTCAGTAGTTTAGTTGGAATAGGGCCCAATATGCAGCTTGAAGGTTCAGAGGCCATGATTATTTTCATCATTGTGTCAAGAGATATAGTACTAAAACACTTGAGTGTCTCTCTTGATCCTAGGTCCTGGCAGAGTTGTGCAGACTCAGGACAGCTAAGCTTTGGAGGAATACGCAGATTTAAAGAGGAGTCCGTAATTTGCTGTCTAGTGATCATGATCTTTTTCCTCAAAGAAGTTCATAAATGTATCACTGCTGAAGTGAAAGCCATCCTCTCTTGGGGAATGCTGATTTTTAGTTACCTTTGCCACAGTATCAAAAATACATTTTGGATTGTTCTTATTTTCCTCAATTAAGTTGGAAAAATAGGATGATCGAGCAGCAGTGAGGGCTCTTCGATACTGCACGGTACTGTCTTTCCAAGCTAGCCGGAAGACTTCCAGTTTGGTGTGGCGCCATTTCCGTTCCAATCTTCTGGAAACTTGCTTCAGAGCTCGGGTATTTTCTGTATACCAGGGAGCTAGTTTCTTATGACAAATGTTTTTTGTTTTTAGGGGTGAGACTGCATATAGGGTATTGAGCAAGGTTAAATTGAGTTCCTCAGTTAAGTGGTTAACCGATTTTTGTACTCTGACGTCCTTGGGTAGGCGGAGGGAGTCTGGAAGGGCATCAAGGAATCTTTGTGTTGTCTGAGAATTTATAGCACGACTTTAGATGCTCCTTGGTTGGGGTCTGAGCAGATTATTTGTTGCGATTGCAAACATAATAAAATGGTGGTCCGATAGTCCAGGATTATGAGGAAAAACATTAAGATCCACAACATTTATTCCACGGGACAAAACTAGGTCCAGAGTATGACTGTGGCAGTGAGTAGGTCCGAAGACATATTGGACAAAACCTACTGAGTCGATGATGGCTCCAAAAGCCTTTTGGAGTGGGTCTGTGGACTTTTCCATGTGAATATTAAAATCACCAAAAATTTGAATGTTATCTGCTATGACTACAAGGTCCGATAGGAATTCAGGGAACTCGGTGAGGAACGCTGTATATGGCCCAGGAGGCCTGTAAACAGTAGCTATAAAAAGTTATTGAGTAGGCTGCATAGATTTCATGACTAGAAGCTCAAAAGATGAAAACGCAGTCTATTTTATTTTATTGAAATTTGCTATCGTAAATGTTAGCAACACCTCCGCCTTTGCGGGATGTACAGGGGATATGGTCACTAGTGTAACCAGGAGGTGAGGCCTCATTTAACACAGTAAATTCATCAGGCTTAAGCCATGTTTCAGTCAGCCTGCTGCCTGGCCTGCACCCTATCTCATTGTGGAGCTAGGGGAGTTAGAGCCCTGTCTATGTTGGTAGATAAGATGAGAGCACCCCTCCAGCTAGGATGGAGTCCATCACTCCTCAGCAGGCCAGGCTTGGTCCTGTTTGTTGGTGAGTCCCAGAAAGAGGGCCAATTATCTACAAATTCTATCTTTTGGGAGGGGCAGAAAACAGTTTTCAACCAGCGATTGAGTTGTGAGAATCTGCTGTAGAGCTCATCACTCCCCCTAACTGGGAGGGGCCAGAGACTCTGCTGTAGAGCTCGTCACTCCCCCTAACTGGGAGGGGGACAGAGACAATTACTCGATGCCGACACATCTTTCTAGCTGATTTACACGCTGAAGCTATGTTTAGCTTGGTGACCTCTGACTGTTTCATCCTAACATCGTTGGTGCCGACGTGGATAACAATATCTCTATACTCTCTACACTCGCCAGATTTAGCTTTAGCCAGCACCATATTCAGATTAGCCTAACGTCGGTAGCCCTGCCCCCTGGTAAACAGTTTATGATCGCTGGATGATTCATTTTAAGTCTAATACTGCGGGTAATGGAGTCGCCAATGACTAGGGTTTTCAATTTGTCAGAGCTAATGGTGGGAGCCTTCGGCGTCTCAGACCCCGTAACGGGAGGAGTAGAGACCAGAGAAGGCTCGGCCTCTGACCCCGACCCGTTTCTTAATGGGGAGAACCGGTTGAAGGTTTCTGACAGCTGAATGAGCGACACCGGTTGAGCATTCCTACAGCATTTCCCTCCAGAAGCCATGAGAAAGTTGTCCGGCTGCGGGGACCGTGCGGGGGGATTTATATTACTATCTGTACTTACTGGTGGCACAGACGCTGTTTCATCCTTTCCTACACTGAAATGACCCTTGCCTAACGATTGCGTCTGAAGCTGGGCTTGTAGCACAGCTATCCTCACCATAAGGCGATCGTTCTCCTGTATATTATGAGTACAGCGACTGCAATTAGAAGGCATCATGTTAATGTTACTACTTAGCTTCGGCTGGCGGAGGTCCTGACGAACCCCGTCCAGATAAAGCGTCCGGGGTGAAAAAGTTGAATGAAAAAAGTTGAGCGAGGAAAAAAATAAAACATAAAACGGTCATTAAAAAGTAAAAACCCGTAAAGTTGGCAGGCAACTAAGGTTAACAACAAACTGCACAGCAGCACATAAACAAGTCTACAAGTTGTGACCGGAAACTACTACTTAACCCACTTCCTTGACACTACGATTCTGTTTGCTCGTTGTGATCTATGTTAGTCTTTTAATGGACATTGCTGGTGTAAAAAGGCCTATAAATGAATCTTATTGATTGGGAATGACACCATATCTGTTCTAAACTTCTCCAAGCTTCACCTCCCAGAAAGTTGTGTGAACCCTACCTGATCTTTAGAACCTACGGGGCTCTTTGGGATCTGGGCTGGGTTGACATTGACAATGACTTTGTTTGTTTTTATCTCCCAGAAAGTGGCGTTCTGTGGTCCCAACCGTATCCTCCATGCCTACTGTGATGCTATAGCACTGACTAGGCTGTCCTGTTCCAACATGGTGGCGATCAATGATAGCTCCTATGGGCTGGCCATGTTTGTCCTCCTCGTCCCCCTCTCCCTTATCATCTTCTCCTACGTCAGCATCATCGTCACCGTGATGCGCATGGCCAACGCACAGGTGAGAGACAGGGTGTGTGGAAGGTGGGGGCTGGATGGGGTGGAGGGGAGGGGGTGGGGGTCTTGTCTTGCCTGTGTCCCTAATTCCAACTACTCTTTCCTAACCCTGACCTTAACCCCTAACCCTGACCATAACCCTAACCCACTGCATCTCTCTGTCCAAACCCTAACCCTGACCCTAACCCTGACTCACTGCATCTCTCTGTCCTAACCCTAACCCTAACCCCTAACCCTGACCCTAACCCTGACCCTAACCCTGACTCACTGCATCTCTCTGTCCTAACCCTGACCCTAACCCCTAACCCTGACCCTAACCCTGACTCACTGCATCTCTCTGTCCTAACCCTGACCCTAACCCCTAACCCTGACCCTAACCCTGACTCACTGCATCTCTCTGTCCTAACCCTGACCCTAACCCCTAACCCTGACCCTAACCCTGACTCACTGCATCTCTCTGTCCTAACCCTGACCCTAACCCCTAACCCTGACCCTAACCCTGACTCACTGAGCGATTTTCTCCAACTTTCTCCTCTCTAACCCAGGGCAGACGGAAAACCTTCTCTACCTGTGGTACTCAGGGATGTCTCATTCTTATCTACTACATCCCCCGCTTCATAGTCTACTCCACGCCCTACATGCCCAACCTGACAATCACCCCTGACCTCCGCGTCGGCCTCAGCCTCATCTGTAGGTGGGTAGACCACAGATTAGAGAGGTGTGCCATGTGTCTAGGGTTGGGGAAAAGGCAGAATACTAAGTTCCGTTCTAATCAAAATGGACAATAAACCTGCTCCAGGGGCGTGTGTGTGTTTCTGGGGGGGGGGATAAAGTAAAAATATTTGTATTTCCGTGGCGACTGACAGAGTCAACTTGTTCTGAAGCCTGGTCTTCTATTCTACAGCCTGTTCCCCCCGGTGGCCAACCCATTCATCTACTGTTTCAGGACCAAAGAGATCAGAACCATCCTGGGGCGCTGGAGACAGCGCTGGGGGAACAGCCGGACAGAACCGCGTAAACCCAACACTGTGGCTGTTATCACTAGATGAGATACCGCACACTGGGGGTTATAAGGTTATAACATGTTATAATACAAGTAGGACAGCCATCCTGGGGGTGCTGGGGACAGGACTGGAAGAACAACCTTCCTCCTGTCATCAATAGATGAGGGGTTAGGTTATAACATGTTAATTCAGGGTTATAACATGTTAATTCAGGGTTATAACATGTTATAACATGTTAATTCAGGGTTATAACATGTTAATTCAGGGGTATAACATGTTAATTCAGGGTTATAACATGTTAATTCAGGGTTATAACATGTTATAACATGTTAATTCAGGGTTATAACATGTTAATTCAGGGTTATAACATGTTAATTCAGAGATATAACATGTTAATTCAGGGTCATAACATGTTAATTCAGGGTTATAACATGTTAATTCAGGGTTATAAGATGTTAATTCAGGGTTATAACATGTTAATTCAGAAATATAACATGTTAATTCAGGGTTATAACATGTTAATTCAGAGATATAACATGTTAATTCAGGGTTATAACATGTTAATTCAGGGTTATAACATGTTAATTCAGCGATATAACACGTTAATTCAGGGTTATAACATGTTAATTCAGGGTTATAACATGTTAATTCAGCGATATAACACGTTAATTCAGGGTTATAACATGTTATGAATATAACAGACAACTCAACACTGTAGCTGTTATCACTAGATGAGACTCACACACATGTGGTCCTGTATCAGTATATATATATATATATATATATATATATATATATATATATATATATATATATATTTATCTGTTTCATCTTTAAAATATGACTTACATCGTCTACTGAGTGGTCTCATTGCTCCGGCTTTGTTAGATATTACTATTCTCAATGGATATGACGGAGATGACACTTGACATTTTGAAAATAGCATTTATATGTATTTTATAGTATCATAACAAATAGTAAATCAATTTTTTTTTTTAAGCCAGTTACTTGTATTGTCTGATTAACTCTCAACCGGTATGGATAATGTCTGATAAACAGGGGAGGTGTAATGTCGACGTAGGGAATCAGGAAGCAGGTGCAGTGAGTGAGTTTAATAATAAACGAACATAGAACGATACAAAACAAGAGAAACGTCTGACGAGGAAACATAACCAATACTACCTGATAACTGATAACAGAAGAGTGCTCTATAAAGGGTAAGTAATCAGGGAGTAATGAAGTCCAGGTGTGACTGATGACGAGAACGGTGACGATTTCAGCATGTAAGTCTTGGTGGGAAAAACAAAACAAAACAATTTGTGGAAACATGCCAGCAAAGCCACAACACAACACTAAACATTAATTGCACTATAACGGTGCCAAACTGTGATACACAAACTGTTAGGGCCTACATAAAGCTGTCCCCCACAGTAGAGTCCCCAACAGTAGAGTCCCCAACAGTAGAGTCCCCAACAGTAGAGTCCCCAACAGTAGAGTCCCCAACAGTAGAGTCCCAACAGCAGAGTCCCATCAGCAGAGTCCCATCAGCAGAGTCCCATCAGCAGAGTCCCAACAGTAGAGTCCCAACAGTAGAGTCCCAACAGCAGAGTCCCTACAGCAGAGTCCCAACAGCAGAGTCCCATCAGCAGAGTCCCAACAGCAGAGTCCCAACAGCAGAGTCTCAACAGCAGAGTCCCCAACAGCAGAGTCTCAACAGCAGAGTCCCAACAGCAGAGTCCCCAACAGCAGAGTCCCTACAGTAGAGTCCCAACAGCAGAGTCCCAACAGCAGAATCCCATCAGCAGAGTCCCAACAGCAGAGTCCCAACAGCAGAGTCCCAACAGCAGAGTCCCAACAGTAGAGTCCCAACAGCAGAGTCCCAACAGCAGAGTCTCAACAGCAGAGTCCCAACAGCAGAGTCCCAACAGCAGAGTCCCAACAGCAGAGTCTCAACAGCAGAGTCTCAACAGCAGAGTCTCAACAGTAGAGTCCCAACAGCAGAGTCCCATCAGCAGAGTCCCTACAGCAGAGTCCCTACAGCAGAGTCCCATCAGCAGAGTCCCATCAGCAGAGTCCCAACAGCAGAGTCCCAACAGCAGAGTCCCTACAGCAGAGTCCCAACAGCAGAGTCCCCACAGCAGAGTCCCAACAGCAGAGTCCCAACAGTAGAGTCCCAACAGCAGAGTCCCAACAGCAGAGTCCCAACAGCAGAGTCCCTACAGCAGAGTCCCATCAGCAGAGTCCCAACAGCAGAGTCCCAACAGCAGAGTCCCATCAGCAGAGTCCCATCAGCAGAGTCCCATCAGCAGAGTCCCAACAGCAGAGTCCCATCAGCAGAGTCCCATCAGCAGAGTCCCATCAGCAGAGTCCCATCAGCAGAGTCCCAACAGCAGAGTCCCAACAGCAGAGTCCCAACAGCAGAGTCTCAACAGCAGAGTCCCCAACAGCAGAGTCTCAACAGCAGAGTCCCAACAGCAGAGTCCCCAACAGCAGAGTCCCTACAGCAGAGTCCCAACAGCAGAGTCCCATCAGTAGAGTCCCAACAGCAGAGTCCCAACAGTAGAGTCCCAACAGCAGAGTCCCAACAGCAGAGTCCCAACAGCAGAGTCCCAACAGCAGAGTCCCAACAGCAGAGTCCCAACAGCAGAGTCCCTACAGCAGAGTCCCTACAGCAGAGTCCCTACAGCAGAGTCCCTACAGCAGAGTCCCTACAGCAGAGTCCCAACAGCAGAGTCCCATCAGCAGAGTCCCTACAGCAGAGTCCCATCAGCAGAGTCCCAACAGCAGAGTCCCAACAGCAGAGTCCCAACAGCAGAGTCCCAACAGCAGAGTCCCAACAGCAGAGTCCCATCAGCAGAGTCCCAACAGCAGAGTCCCAACAGCAGAGTCCCATCAGCAGAGTCCCATCAGCAGAGTCCCATCAGCAGAGTCCCATCAGCAGAGTCCCATCAGCAGAGTCCCAACAGCAGAGTCCCAACAGCAGAGTCCCATCAGCAGAGTCCCATCAGCAGTCCCAACAGCAGAGTCCCATCAGCAGAGTCCCATCAGCAGAGTCCCCACAGCAGAGTCCCATCAGCAGAGTCCCATCAGCAGAGTCCCATCAGCAGAGTCTCATCAGCAGAGTCCCAACAGCAGAGTCCCAACAGCAGAGTCCCTACAGCAGAGTCCCATCAGCAGAGTCCCATCAGCAGAGTCCCAACAGTAGAGTCCCATCAGCAGTCCAACATCTTACCACTGCTACACCTGGCTATCAGCTGGCTGCCTTGTCTGGCAGTGAAACAGTTAATTCAGCCTCATTTACTGCCTTTTAAAAAAAACATAGCTGATATGGCTGACTTGCAAATGTGGTTTCTACTGACAATTGAGATGTACAAACTATGGCATAAGGGGATGACAAGCGCATAAGAGGCAATCCGTAATTTCGATTAAGACATTAATGAGCTAGCTAAGATGGATGTAGTCAATATAACTATTTGTTCAATACTTTTGAAATGTACAGCGACAGAAATCAGAACATGGGCTATTCTTACACCCTGTACACCAAGTCAGAGCTTTTGGATAAATAAAGGGGGCATATAAACAGACAATGAAATATTACAATATTCAATGATTACAATTCTCTAAACAGGTTATAGGCTACATGTGCACCACCAAGTCAGAACAGTAGGCGAAAAAAAGGGGGGTAAATAGATCAAATGATTAGGGTGAGGCACACGGGCTACTAACAACTTACTACACAACATACATTTAATATTACCTTCTTAGCTACAGGATACATCTCTTCCAGGCAAATTACATTATTTACGCAGCAGCACAGAATACTTTTCTGGACTCACCTTGCTGTGCTGTGCTCACTTGAACAGGAAGGTGGCGCTGTGGTCCTTCGTGGGCAAATTTTGTCATGAAACTTTTTCAAATTCTTCAAATTGTTACTTTTATTTCTTATTCTTATAGGTATTTTAAACTGCATTGTTGGTTAGGGGCCTGTTGTATTCAGCGCACGTGACTAATAAAATTTGATTTGATTTAATTTGATAACTGATAACAGAAGAGTGCTCTATAAAGTGTAAGTAATCAGGGAGTAATGAAGTCCAGGTGTGACTGATGATGAGACGCAGGTGTGCGTAAAAATGGGTTGCCAGGACCGGTGGTTAGTAGACTTGACAGGAATCTACACTCTACCTCCATATTGACTCTCAACCAGTATGGATAATGTATAACAGGGGAATCTACACTCTACCTTCATATTGAATCTCAACCAGTATGGATAATGTATAACAGGGGAATCTACACTCTACCTCCATATTGACTCTTAACCAGTATGGATAATGTATAACAGGGGAATCTACACTCTACCTTCATATTGAATCTCAACCAGTATGGATAATGTATAACAGGGGAATCTACACTCTACCTTCATATTGAATCTCAAATAAATAAAAAGTATTGGTCTCATACACGTGTTTAGCAGATGGTAATGCGAGTGTAGTGAAATGCTTGTGCTTCTAGCTCCGACAGTGCAGGAACATCTAACAAGTGATATCTAACAGTTTCACAACATATACCCAAAATACACGTACATCTAAGTAAGGAATGGATTAAGAATATATGCAGTATGTACATATATGTCAGAGTGGCATTGGACTAAGATACAGTTTCATAGTACCGAGTACAGTATATACACACGAGATGGGTGATGCAATATTTACAAACAATTTAAGTGACTAAGATACCTTAGAATAGTATAGAGTACAGTTTACACATATGAGATGAGTAATGCAAGATACGGAGACATTATTAAAGTGGCCAGTGTTTCATTTCCTTAACGTGGTCAGTGATTCCTAATCTGCTGTCTATAGGCAGCCGCCTCTGATGTGCTGGAGATGGCTGTTTAACAGTCAGTGGTGTAGTATAGACTACAATACAGTATATACATATGAAATGGGTGATACAATATGTAAACACAATTTAAAAGTGACTAAGATACCGTAGAATAGTGTGGAGTGCCGTTTATACAACATATGAGATGAGTAATGTTAGAGACATTATTACAGTGGCTAGTGTTCCATTTCTAAAAGTGGCCAGTGATTCCTAATCTATGTATATATGCAGCCGCCTCTTATGTGCTGGAGATGGCTGTTTAACAGTCTGGTGGCCTTGAGATAGAAGCTGTTTTCCAGTCTCTCGGTCCCTGCTTTGATGCACCTGTACTGACCTCGCCTTCTGGATGATAGCGGGGTGAACAGGCAGTGGCTCGGGTGGTTGATGTCCTTGATGATCTTTTTGGCCTTCCTGTGACATCGGGTGGTGTAGGTGTCCTGGAGGGCAGGTAGTTTGGCCCCGGTGATGCGTTGTGCAGACCTCACTACCCTCTAGAGAGCCCTGTGGTTGTGGGCGGTGCAGTTTCCGTACCAGGCGGTGATACAGCCCGACAGGATGCTCTCAATTGTGCATCTGTAAAAGTTTGTGAAGGTTTTAGGTGTCAAGCCAAATTTCACTGTTACCCCTTCTTCACCACACTGTCTGTGTGTGTGGACCATTTCAGTTTGTCAGTATAAATAATGTCTAATAAACAGGGGAGGCTACCTCTACCTCTATAAAACTCATTTTTAAAAAAAGACCTCTGCTGGTCTTATATTTATTCTTAACCAGAGTCATGCCATGTTGAAGCCAGAAGATGGCGCCAGATACCATGAGCTACCTCTACAATGCAACTCCTGTGAATGCTGCTGGTAAGGACAGAGAACGTTAACTTTGAGTTTCCCCACCAGTTACCAGTATACACAAACTAAATATACTATAGATTATTTGGACATGATGTGCCAAAAGTGCTAACACAGGTAACATGACTTGCATTGGATTTGTGCCACAAATGCTAAAAAAAAACGTTAGCATTTGGAAACAGTGCTAGGAAAACCAAAACAAAGCATGGATTGCCGTCATACCTTGTCCATAGACCGCTGACAGGGTAAGGGATTCGGGTGCACTATCCCTTTAAGTATACGTAAACAACTTTTACCATACGAAAGTGTTTCTGACGGCCCATATGACTGAAAGTCCCATATTGGCTTCATTCATTCAATTACATTTCATATAGCTATTTTTTATCACCTCATGGGGCAATTAGAAAAGGCACGTCAGGTTACAAAATACCAGTCAATAGCCTAAATGTTCACTGCCTTGGATAACATTGGCTATTACGGTCATCGCAATGATGACATTATTACGGTCATCGCAATGATGACATTATTACGGTCATCGCAATGATGACATTATTACGGTCATCGCAATGATGACATTATTACGGTCATCGCAATGATGACATTATTACGGTCATCGCAATGATGACATTATTATGGTCATCGCAATGGGGTGATGTTCACTGCAGGTCATGTCACTAGCTGACCTTTAACCTCTACAGTGTCTAAAACAGAGTACAGTAGGCCAGTGTTTTGGTTCCAAAACAGAGTACAGTAGGCCAGTGTTTGGGCTCTATAACAGAGTACAGTAGGCCAGTGTTTGGGCTCTAAAACAGAGTACAGTAGGCCAGTGTTTGGGCTCTAAAACAGAGTACAGTAGGCCAGTGTTTGGGCTCTATAACAGAGTACAGTAGGCCAGTGTTTGGGCTCTAAAACAGAGTACAGTAGGCCAGTGTTTGGGCTCTAAAACAGAGTACATTAGGCCAGTGTTTGGGCTCTATAACAGAGTACAGTAGGCCAGTGTTTGGGCTCTAAAACAGAGTACATTAGGCCAGTGTTTGGGCTCTAAAACAGAGTACATTAGGCCAGTGTTTGGGCTCTATAACAGAGTACAGTAGGCCAGTGTTTGGGCTCTAAAACAGAGTACACTAGGCCAGTGTTTGGGCTCTAAAACAGAGTACAGTAGGCCAGTGTTTGGGCTCTATAACAGAGTACAATAGGCCAGTGTTTGGGCTCTAAAACAGAGTACAGTAGGCCTGTGTTTGGGCTCTAAAACAGAGTACACTAGGCCAGTGTTTGGGCTCTAAAACAGAGTACAGTAGGCCAGTGTTTGGGCTCTAAAACAGAGTACATTAGGCCAGTGTTTGGGCTCTATAACAGAGTACAGTAGGCCAGTGTTTGGGCTCTAAAACAGAGTACAGTAGGCCAGTGTTTGGGCTCTAAAACAGAGTACAGTAGGCCAGTGTTTTGGTTCCAAAACAGAGTACATTAGGCCAGTGTTTGGGCTCTATAACAGAGTACAGTAGGCCAGTGTTTGGGCTCTAAAACAGAGTAGAGTAGGCCAGTGTTTTGGTTCCAAAACAGAGTACAGTAGGCCAGTGTTTTGGCTCTAAAACAGAGTACAGTAGGCCAGTGTTTGGGCTCTAAAACAGAGTACATTAGGCCAGTGTTTGGGCTCTATAACAGAGTACAGTAGGCCAGTGTTTGGGCTCTAAAACAGAGTACACTAGGCCAGTGTTTGGGCTCTAAAACAGAGTACAGTAGGCCAGTGTTTGGGCTCTATAACAGAGTACAATAGGCCAGTGTTTGGGCTCTAAAACAGAGTACAGTAGGCCTGTGTTTGGGCTCTAAAACAGAGTACACTAGGCCAGTGTTTGGGCTCTAAAACAGAGTACAGTAGGCCAGTGTTTGGGCTCTAAAACAGAGTACATTAGGCCAGTGTTTGGGCTCTATAACAGAGTACAGTAGGCCAGTGTTTGGGCTCTAAAACAGAGTACAGTAGGCCAGTGTTTGGGCTCTAAAACAGAGTACAGTAGGCCAGTGTTTTGGTTCCAAAACAGAGTACATTAGGCCAGTGTTTGGGCTCTATAACAGAGTACAGTAGGCCAGTGTTTGGGCTCTAAAACAGAGTAGAGTAGGCCAGTGTTTTGGTTCCAAAACAGAGTACAGTAGGCCAGTGTTTGGGCTCTAAAACAGAGTACAGTAGGCCTGTGTTTGGGCTCTAAAACAGAGTACACTAGGCCAGTGTTTGGGCTCTATAACAGAGTACAGTAGGCCAGTGTTTGGGCTCTAAAACAGAGTACAGTAGGCCAGTGTTTGGGCTCTAAAACAGAGTACAGTAGGCCAGTGTTTGGGCTCTAAAACAGAGTACAGTAGGCCAGTGTTTGGGCTCTAAAACAGAGTACAGTAGGCCAGTGTTTTGGTTCCAAAACAGAGTACATTAGGCCAGTGTTTGGGCTCTATAACAGAGTACAGTAGGCCAGTGTTTGGGCTCTAAAACAGAGTACAGTAGGCCAGTGTTTGGGCTCTAAAACAGAGTACAGTAGGCCAGTGTTTGGGCTCCAAAACAGAGTACAGTAGGCCAGTGTTTGGGCTCTAAAACAGAGTACAGTAGGCCAGTGTTTGGGCTCTATAACAGAGTACATTAGGCCAGTGTTTGGGCTCTAAAACAGAGTACAGTAGGCCAGTGTTTGGGCTCTATAACAGAGTACAGTAGGCCAGTGTTTGGGCTCCAAAACAGAGTACAGTAGGCCAGTGTTTGAGCTCTAAAACAGAGTACAATAGGCCAGTGTTTGGGCTCTAAAACAGAGTACATTAGGCCAGTGTTTGGGCTCTATAACAGAGTACATTAGGCCAGTGTTTGGGCTCTAAAACAGAGTACAGTAGGCCAGTGTTTGGGCTCTAAAACAGAGTACAGTAGGCCAGTGTTTGGGCTCTATAACAGAGTACAGTAGGCCAGTGTTTGGGCTCTATAACAGAGTACAGTAGGCCAGTGTTTGGGCTCTAAAACAGAGTACATTAGGCCAGTGTTTGGGCTCTAAAACAGAGTACAGTAGGCCAGTGTTTGGGCTCTAAAACAGAGTACAGTAGGCCAGTGTTTGGGCTCTAAAACAGAGTACAGTAGGCCAGTGTTTGGGCTCTAAAACAGAGTACAGTAGGCCAGTGTTTGAGCTCTAAAACAGAGTACAGTAGGCCAGTGTTTGGGCTCTAAAACAGAGTACAGTAGGCAAAGTGTTTGAGCTCTAAAACAGAGTACAGTAGGCCTGTGTTTGGGCTCTAAAACAGAGTACAGTAGGCCAGTGTTTGGGCTCTAAAACAGAGTACATTAGGCCAGTGTTTGGACTGAGTGAGTCAGTGAGTGGTTTAATATCACAAACAGTCCTTTGTTGGTGTGCTGGGCTTGGGGTAATGAAACTACACAAACACACATTGGTGTACTGAGTGGTAGTGCTGTTACTGTAAGGACCAATCCCTTCTCTCCGTCTCTCTGTCTGTCCGCTCCCCAAATGGCACTACAGGAGAACAGAGGGCTGTGTGTGTGTGTGTGTGTGTGTGTGTGTGTGTGTGTGTGTGTGTGTGTGTGTGTGTGTGTGTGTGTGTGTGTGTGTGTGTGTGTGTGTGTGTGTGTGTGTGTGTGTTGGGTGCGTGCGTCGGTGTGTAAGTAAGTAAGTAACAAGGCACAATGTACTTTCTGTGTAAGGAGTAATGATCACAGAAGTCCTCCACTCCACAGACATCTAGTCCACCTAACTGACCACAGAAGGAAAGAGGTGGAATGGGGGGGGGGGGGGGGGGGGGTTCTAGAATGCCTATTCTAGATCTCCTATTCCTATTCTAGAATGCCTATTCTAGATCTCCTATTCCTATTCTAGAATGCCTATTCTAGATCTCCTATTCCTATTCTAGAATGCCTATTCTAGATCTCCAAAAGGCTTTGGACACGGTAGATTGAGGGGTAACCAGGCAGCGCTGGTCTTGGAGTGCCGCAGACACTTTATGTTTTTAGAAGACCGGCTGATGTTCCAATTTAGACAAACACTGAACTGATCAATTAGATCAATTGGTCAGGTGTGGTGACCTTGTTGTGACAAAATCCTGCAGGACCTGCGACATTCCAGGAAGAGGGGTCGTCTACCCCTTTGCAGTAAAATAATACACATTTCTGTTCAAACCACAAGCCCTTTTTGTTTTAACAACTCAGCCATCCAGGGTGGGTCAAAAACTATCTCACGGGCCATAATCAAATGGTGGATGCGGACAGACCTCTACCTTGTGGGATCCCCAGAAGGTAGCGTACATGGGGGCCACATCCTCTTCCTGTTGTACATCAATTACTTGAAAGCAACCTGTTCATGGTCCTGTTTCTCTACACCGATGATTCTGCGCTTCTTGCGTCCCCACAATGCAGTGAATGCTACCTGAATGGGTGACCAAGCTACCTGAATGGGTGACCAAGCTACCTGAATGGGTTAACAAGCTACCTGAATGGGTGACCAAGCTACCTGAATGGGTGACCAAGCTACCTGAATGGGTGACCAAGCTACCTGAATGGGTGACCAAGCTACCTGAATGGGTGACCAAGCTACCTGAATGGGTGACCAATCTACCTGAATGGGTGACCAAGCTACCTGAATGGGTGACCAAGCTACCTGAATGGGTGACCAAGCTACCTGAATGAGTTAACAAGCTACCTGAATGGGTTAACAAGCTACCTGAATGGGTGACCAAGCTACCTGAATGGGTTAACAAGCTACCTGAATGGGTGACCAAGCTACCTGAATGTGTGACCAAGCTACCTGAATGGGTGACCAAGCTACCTGAATGGGTTAACAAGCTACCTGAATGGGTGACCAAGCTACCTGAATGTGTGACCAAGCTACCTGAATGGGTTAACAAGCTACCTGAATGGGTGACCAAGCTACCTGAATGGGTGACCAAGCTACCTGAATGGGTGACCAAGCTACCTGAATGGGTGACCAAGCTACCTGAATGGGTGACCAAGCTACCTGAATGGGTTAACAAGCTACCTGAATGGGTGACCAAGCTACCTGAATGGGTGACCAATCTACCTGAATGGGTGACCAAGCTACCTGAATGGGTGACCAAGCTACCTGAATGGGTGACCAAGCTACCTGAATGAGTTAACAAGCTACCTGAATGGGTTAACAAGCTACCTGAATGGGTGACCAAGCTACCTGAATGGGTTAACAAGCTACCTGAATGGGTGACCAAGCTACCTGAATGTGTGACCAAGCTACCTGAATGGGTGACCAAGCTACCTGAATGGGTTAACAAGCTACCTGAATGGGTGACCAAGCTACCTGAATGTGTGACCAAGCTACCTGAATGGGTGACCAAGCTACCTGAATGGGTTAACAAGCTACCTGAATGGGTGACCAAGCTACCTGAATGGGTGACCAAGCTACCTGAATGGGTTAACAAGCTACCTGAATGGGTGACCAAGCTACCTGAATGGGTGACCAAGCTACCTGAATGTGTGACCAAGCTACCTGAATGGGTTAACAATCTACCTGAATGGGTGACCAAGCTACCTGAATGGGTGACCAAGCTACCTGAATGGGTGACCAAGCTACCTGAATGGGTGACCAAGCTGCCTGAATGGGTGACCAAGCTACCTGAATGGGTGACCAAGCTGCCTGAATGGGTGACCAAGCTACCTGAATGGGTGACCAAGCTGCCTGAATGGGTGACCAAGCTACCTGAATGGGTGACCAAGCTACCTGAATGGGTGACCAAGCTACCTGAATGGGTGACCAAGCTACCTGAATGGGTTAACAATCTACCTGAATGGGTGACCAAGCTACCTGAATGGGTGACCAAGCTACCTGAATGGGTGACCAAGCTACCTGAATGGGTGACCAAGCTGCCTGAATGGGTGACCAAGCTACCTGAATGGGTGACCAAGCTGCCTGAATGGGTGACCAAGCTACCTGAATGGGTGACCAAGCTACCTGAATGTGTGACCAAGCTACCTGAATGGGTTAACAATCTACCTGAATGGGTGACCAAGCTACCTGAATGGGTGACCAAGCTACCTGAATGGGTGACCAAGCTACCTGAATGGGTGACCAAGCTGCCTGAATGGGTGACCAAGCTACCTGAATGGGTGACCAAGCTGCCTGAATGGGTGACCAAGCTACCTGAATGGGTGACCAAGCTGCCTGAATGGGTGACCAAGCTACCTGAATGGGTGACCAAGCTACCTGAATGGGTGACCAAGCTACCTGAATGGGTGACCAAGCTACCTGAATGGGTGACCAAGCTACCTGAATGGGTTAACAAGCTACCTGAATGGGTTACCAAACTACCAAGCTACCTGAATGGGTCACCAAGCTACCTGAATGGGTCACCAAGCTACCTGAATGGGTTACCAAGCTACCTGAATAGGTTACCAAGCTACCTGAATGGGTCACCAAGCTATCTGAATGAGTCACCAAGCTACCTGAATGGGTGCTACCTGAATTGGTTACCAAGCTACCTGAATGGGTCACCAAGCTACCTGAATGGGCTACCAAGCTACTTGAATGGGTTACCAAGCTACCTGAATGGGTGACCAAGCTACCTGAATGGGTTAACAAACTACCTGAATGGGCCACCAAGCTACCTGAATGAGTTACCAAACTACCTGAATGGGTTACCGAGCTACCTGAATGGGTTACCAAGCTACCTGAATGGGTTACCAAGCTACCTGCATGGGTCACCAAGTTACCAAACTACCTGAATGGGTTACCAAGCTACCTGAATGGGTTACCAAGCTACCTGCATGGGTCACCAAGCTACCTGAATGGGTCACCAAGCTACCTGAATGGGTTACCAAGCTACCTGAATGGGTCACCAAGCTACCTGAATGGGTGACCAAGCTACCTGAATGGGTGACCAAGCTACCTGAATGGGTTAACAAGCTTTCTGAATGGGTTACCAAACTACCTGAATGGGCCACCAAGCTACCTGAATGAGTTACCAAACTACCTGAATGGGTTACCGAGCTACCTGAATGGGTTACCAAGCTACCTGAATGAGCTACCAAACTACCTGAATGGGTGACCAAGGTACTTGAAAACTGTCTTCAGAGAATAGCTCTAAGGTGTCTCGTAAAAAATATCTGAGAAATTGCATGTGGGTGTAATTAGTGTTTTTTCTCTCTCGAGGTGACCCTTATTAAACAGGGACCTCTGTTCTGCTGTTATAGTTCGAAATAAGGATACTGTTGCTGTTTTTAAACTGAGGATGTTATCGTGTTTTCAACCTCCATCATTTTGTATGTATGTACTGCAGTGGAGGTTGCTGAGGGGAGGACGGCTTATAATAAAGTCTGGACCGGAGCAAATGGAATGGCATCAAAACCATGGCAACCATGTGTTTAATGTATTTGATACCGTTCCACCCATTCCACTCCAGTCATTACCACGAGCCCGTCCTCCCAAATTAAGGTAACACCAACCTCCTGTGATGTACCGTTGTCGCCGGGCTGGAGAAACCTTGTACTTTTAACGATCACAATACATTATAAATCAATCAATCAAACCGGATGCACTTTCAATCATCTTTATTTCGTTGAAAGATGGATGTATTCCGTGTGAAGTTACGAGAGAAGAAGCATTACTGTTATTTACAATCCGTTTGAAAAAAAATGCTTTTTAATATTATCACTGTACAAGCTTGAAACCCCGATCACTGAGCAAGAGAAACTATAGTCTTTGGGCTACGTCCGAAATCGTATCCTATGCACCTACAAAGTGCACTACTTTTGGCCAGAGCCATATGGGTCCTGGTCAAAAGTAGTGCACTCTGCAGGGGAAATATGATACCATTTTGGGTTGTAATCCTTTAAGACCTAGTGCTGCAAGAAAGCCAAAAAAAAATCAAACGAAATTAAAATTATATAGGATTATATTAAACTATGAACAGTTGAAAAAAAAAAACATTTTAAATAAAATTTAAAAAACAGACAATCAAAAGAGCAGTATAACATGTTTACAATAGTTCTGTATGTTAATGATTAGGAGGATGGTTCTGTTCTGCTGCTTGAAATACAATACGTTGGCTGCGTCCTAAATTGGCACCTTATTTCCCCTAAATAGTGCACTACTTTGGACCCCGGCCCTATGTCAGTAAGTAGCCTTGTCTGAGCTAGAAAAGCCCATAAGACAGGAGGAGCGTGAGGTAGCTTGATGTACAAGTACACCCCCTGGACAGGACGCTAGCCTATCACAGGTTCTATGGGCCACGGTCGAAAGTAGTGCACTATAATATGGAAAACGGGAGCCAATCGGAGGGGAGGGGGGCGGGACGCAGACCCTGTCACCAAGGTAACGGTTTTAACCACTGTCTAGAAAGCTAGCTAGCTAACCCGTGGTGTACACACAGACACTAAGATACTGTATCAACATACTGGATCTATAGGCCTCAACTTGTTCAATATAACATTCATATTAAATATATTCTACACATATGGTAACTTATTTTTATATATTTTTTTTTATATTATTCCCATTGGAAAAATATAAAATAGAATAACATTTTCTTTTTACAGGTCTTTGATGTGGTGGGCGGGGGGGATAGGTGGTGGCGGGAGAGGGGGGTCAGAGGTTAAGGGGGCGGGGGGATGGCGGGTCACATGCGTTCAGTGTTGTGCAAAAAAAAATGGCTGAAGAAGAGAGGAGGGAGATTTGTAAGAAAAGGAGACTTTATTCCAGATTGATTTCTTTACCTTATCGTAGAGTTCAAGACTGATAACTACCCTAGGAAGAGTGTCCTAATTCGCTTTGGTCATGCCATTTCACTTCCTTATGTTATAAAATACAAATTACCAAGACAAATATGATTATTCATGTTCTGAATCGCTCATTAGATATATATATATATTTTAAAGTCTGATTTCGTAGCCTAATCCATCCGATAATAAGCACTCTGTCGACATAGAGGTGCAAGGTTTCTCGTAACAACTTTTGAGGATTTAAAATGTTGTGGTCGTTGTGGTCTACCAAGTTGTTTCTATAGGTCGAGAAAAAACGAAATTAGACGTGACACGAGCTGAATTAAATGTAAAAAAAAAAAGATTTGAAAGTAATAAATAAAAAGCTTGGTATACACCCAAGTGCTCCGTTGACATTTCAGAGACTCGTTTGGTTTTGTGAAAAATCTTTTTTTTTTAAAGAAGATAAATTTTGAATGAATATGAAAAGCGTACACTAAAATATGAAAATACTACATGTCATGTCTAAAAAAAACGATATCTATCTTACTTCTATATTGTTTTTATGTCCTGCGGATTGGAAAGAAAAGATGAGTTCAAGGGGAAAAGTGAGCCTGTCAGGTATCCTTCATTGTCAGACAGCATCTAGCCTAGCTGACGCCATTTTGTGACATTTTCGTGATTTTTTTTTACCCCTTTTGTTTCTCTGGCCTCTGTTGATTTTAGTCACACTAATTCTGACCATCCTACTATGGTAAAAAAAAAAGTCCAATATCATTGAAAAGGATCGTGATAGAGACATGAGGTCTGGACTATTGGTTATCTTAGAGGATTATCTACACAAGTAACATATTCTTTTACCCGATGGTTAAAAGAGGCGTATTTGATTGGCACCCTACACTTTGGTCGTACAAAAGAGAGGAGGGAGGGATATTCTGTCTGTCTTTCCCCTCGTTCAGGGAGAAAAGGGAAGACGGAGGGATATTCTGTCTTTCTTTCCCCTCGTTCAGGGAGAAAAGGGAAGATGGAGGGATATTCTGTCTTTCTTCTCCTAGTTCAGGAAGGATGAGCGATCTGACAGGAGGAGGATAGGACTGACTGTCAAAACACAGTCGAAATGTTATTATGGCCGTTGGTTTGTTTGTTTGTTTGTTAGTCAGTCATTGGTTGGGACCTTGGTGAGGTAATAAAACAGTAGTTTAGTAGTAGTTAGTAGTTAGTTAGTAGTAGTTAGTTAGTAGTAGTCCATGAACTAGTGGAAGATTTAAGGACAGAAGTGATAGAGGGGGAAACCTCTCTACACACAGGAGACCGTGTGTGTGTGTGTGTGTGTGTGTGTGTGTGTGTGTGTGTGTGTGTGTGTGTGTGTGTGTGTGTGTGTGTGTGTGTGTGTGTGTGTGTGTGTGTGTGTGTGTGGCAGCATGATAGAGAGACTGCAGGACAGGACAGCCAGTGTGTTGGTTGGATCCAGGATGGCGTGATGGGGTGGATGGATGGGGGGATGATTAAAGAGGGAGGTGGGTATTTACAGGATGACACAGCAGTTACTCTCTCCTGTCTTCTCTCTGTTTCTCTGACCTGAGGAGGAACACAACAACACAGGGTCAGGACACGGTCAACACAGGGTCAGGACACGGTCAACACAGGGTCAACACAGGGTCAGGACACGGTCAACACAGGGTCAGGACACGGTCAACACAGGGTCAGGACACGGTCAGGACACGGTCAACACAGGGTCAACACAGGGTCAGGACACGGTCAACACAGGGTCAGGACACGGTCAACACAGGGTCAGGACACGGTCAACACAGGGTCAGGACACGGTCAGGACACGGTCAACACAGGGTCAGGACACGGTCAGGACACGGTCAACACATGGTCAGGACACGGTCAACACAGGGTCAGGACACGGTCAGGACACGGTCAACACATGGTCAGGACACGGTCAACACAGGGTCAGTACACGGTCAACACAGGGTCAGGACACGGTCAACACAGGGTCAGGACAGGGTCAACACAGGGTCAGTACACGGTCAACACAGGGTCAGGACACGGTCAACACACGGTCAACACATGGTCAGGACACGGTCAACACAGGGTCAGGACACGGTCAGGACACGGTCAACACATGGTCAGGACACGGTCAACACAGGGTCAGTACACGGTCAACACAGGGTCAGGACATGGTCAGGACACGGTCAACACAGGGTCAGGACACGGTCAGGACACGGTCAACACAGGGTCAGGACACGGTCAACACAGGGTCAGGACACGGTCAACACAGGGTCAACACAGGGTCAGGACACGGTCAACACAGGGTCAACACAGGGTCAGGACACGGTCAACACAGGGTCAACACAGGGTCAGGACACGGTCAGGACACGGTCAACACAGGGTCAGGACACGGTCAACACATGGTCAGGACACGGTCAGGACACGGTCAACACAGGGTCAGGACACGGTCAGGACACGGTCAACACAGGGTCAGGACACGGTCAGGACACGGTCAACACAGGGTCAGGACACGGTCAGGACACGGTCAACACAGGGTCAGGACACGGTCAACACAGGGTCAGGACACGGTCAACACAGGGTCAGGACACGGTCAACACAGGGTCAGGACACGGTCAACACATGGTCAACACATGGTCAACACATGGTCAACACACGGTCAACACACGGTCAGGACACGGTCAACACAGGGTCAGGACACGGTCAACACAGGGTCAGGACACGGTCAGGACACGGTCAACACATGGTCAGGACACGGTCAACACAGGGTCAGGACACGGTCAACACAGGGTCAGGACACGGTCAACACAGGGTCAACACATGGTCAACACAGGGTCAGGACACGGTCAACACAGGGTCAACACACGGTCAACACAGGGTCAGGACACGGTCAACACAGGGTCAGGACACGGTCAACACAGGGTCAGGACACGGTCAACACACGGTCAGGACACGGTCAACACAGGGTCAGGACACGGTCAACACAGGGTCAACACATGGTCAACACAGGGTCAGGACACAGTCAGGACACGGTCAGCAACACAGTAACAGCAACACAGTAACAGCAACACAGTAACAGCAACACAGTAACAGTAACACAGCAACACAGTAACAATACATTTCAAAGAAGTCATGTAATTTTACATTCTCAACACGGTGCTACTGACAGAGAATCTTCTTGCTAAAGTATATCATCGCATACGTCTATCTAAATGAACTAATGTAACGTCTTCCTGGTACATCCTTACAGGAACTGGTATGCATTATAATGTAAACAATACTAATGGTGATGTAACGTCTTCCTGGTACATCCTTACAGGAACTAGTATGCATTATAATGTAAACAATACTAATGGTGATGCAAAGCACAGGCTAAATGTATTCCATTGTGTGACTCACTGGCCATTCATAAAGGAAGTAACTGTAACTACATTTAATCAGAGTAAAGACACCATTTCTGAGTATGTTTTAGCGTGTGAAAGTCCCCGTAAGGGACCAGTGAGGGGAAGGAACAAGGGATGAATGAAAGTCTGGCAGGAGAGATGAATGAAAAGTCTGGCAGGAGAGATGAATGAAAAGCCTGTTACCTTGGGAGTTTGGCTCAGGTAACGTCTCTCTGGCAACTAAATGCATCACTGTGGATTTTCCCAAGGGTAATTTGAGAGCTGAGAGAGGAGGAGGGGAGGACGAGGAGGAGGGAGAGGAGTGGAGAGAAAGAGAGAGGGATAGGAGGGAGGAGATAAAGACAGGGAGGAAGAGAGGAAGGTTAGTCAACAGACAAATACTTATTACAAAGCAAATATATCATCATAGTCATCTGGCTAATATATTATAGAATACACAGAGAGACAGAGAGACAGAGAGAGAGAGAAATATACTTTTTTTTAAACTTTTTGTCTTTCTTTACTGAAACATTCTCAGAAAGAGAGAGAGACAGAGAGAGAGAGAGAGAGACAGAGAGAGAGAGAGACAGACAGAGAGAGAGAGAGAGACAGAGAGAGAGAGAGACAGAGACAGAGAGAGAGAGAGAGAGAGACAGAGAGAGAGAGAGAGAGAGACAGAGAGAGAGAGAGAGACAGACAGAGAGAGAGAGAGAGACAGACAGAGAGAGAGAGAGAGACAGACAGACAGACAGAGAGAGAGAGAGAGAGAGAGAGAGAGAGAGAGAGAGAGACAGAGAGAGAGACAGAGAGAGAGAGAGAGAGAGACAGAGAGAGAGAGAGAGAGACAGAGAGAGAGACAGAGAGAGACAACAAGTGTGCGGTTAAAATTTGCAAAAATCACATATTTCTTCCCACAGGGCCAAGGGTGAGACAGGGATGAAGCTTAAGCCCCACCCTCTTCAACATATATCAATGAATTGGCGAAGGCACGAGAACAGTCTGCAGCACCTGAACTCACCCTACTAGAATCTGAAGTCAAATGTCTACTGTTTGCTGATGCTCTGGTGCTTCTATCCCCAACCAAGGAGGGCCTACAGCAGCACCTAGATCTTCTGCACAGATTCTGCCAGACCTGGGCCCTGACAGTAAATCTCAGTAAGACAAAAATAATGGTGTTCCAAAAAAGGTCCAGTTGCCAGGACCACAAATACAAATTCCATCTAGACACCGTTGCCCTAGAGCACACAATAAATTATACATACCTCGGCCTAAACATCAACGCCACAGGTAACTTCCACAAAGCTGTGAACAAGCTGAGAGACAAGGCAAGAAGGGCCTTCTATGCCATCAAAAGGAACATAAATTTCAACATCCCAATTAGGATCTGGCTAAAAATACTTGAATCAGTTATATAACCCATTGCCCTTTATGGTTGTGAGGTCTGGGGTCCGCTCACCAACCAAGATTTCAGAAAATGGGACAAACACCAAATTGAGACTCTGCATGCAGAATTCTGTAAGTCTCCGTGTACAACGTAAAACACCAAATAATGCATGCAAGGCAGAATTGAGACGATACCCGCTAATTATCAAGAGCCGTTAAATTCTACAACCACCTAAGACACATTGGAAAGAAATAACAAAAAAAACTGAGCAAACTAGAATGATATTTGTCCCTAAACAGAGAGTACACAGTGGCAGAATACCTGACCACTGTGACTGACCCAAACTTAAGGAAAGCTTTGACTATGTACAAACTCAGTGAGCATAGCCTTGTTATTGAGAAAGGCCGCCGTAGGCAGACATGGCTCACAAGATGTGCTCACTGCCCACAAAATGAGGTCAGTCCGTTAACTCTAATATGCTTCTAGTCTGTCCATTACCTCTCATATGCTCTCAACAAAATAATCTGCACCTCAGCCTCCTCTCCTTCCAGTCCCTCCTCTCCCTTTCTCCCCCCCCTCTTTCTTTCTCAAACTCTCTCTCTCCTCCGTTCCTCCTCTCCCTCCAGTCCCTCCTCTCCCTTCCCCCCCCCCACCCTCTTTCTTTCTCAAACTCTCTCTCTCCTCCATTCCTCCTCCTCTTCAAGTCTAGACCAGGTGTTCTAATTCATGAGTGATCTAAATGACTGTGGCTGAGGGCACACACACACACACACACACACACACACACACACACACACACACACACACACACACACACACACACACACACACACACACCATTTATCCAGATGTGCTTTGTATCTCCCATAGTGCAGCAAAAGACAGTCAGTTTGGGAACACAGGAAAAAACAGCCTGACAGGAAACGTAACAGCCTGACAGGAAACGTAACAGCCTGACAGGAAACGTAACAGCCTGACAGGAAACGTAACAGCCTGACACACAGCCTGACACACACTCGCTCTTCCCTCGCTCCCTCGTTTGACCACTCTCTCCTTCCCTCTCTCCCTTTTTTGACCACTCTCTCCTCCCCTCTCTCCCTGGTTTGACCACTCTCTCCTTCCCTCTCTCCCTCGTTTGTCCACTCTCTCCTTCCCTCTCTCCCTCGTTCGACCACTCTCTCTTTCCCTCTCTCCCTGGTTTGACCACTCTCTCCTTCCCTCCACTCTCTCCTTCCCTCTCTCCCTCGTTTGACCACTCTCTCCTTCCCTCTCTCCCTCGTTTGTCCACTCTCTCCTTCCCTCTCTCCCTCGTTCGACCACTCTCTCCTTCCCTCTCTCCCTGGTTTGACCACTCTCTCCTTCCCTCCACTCTCTCCTTCCCTCTCTCCCTCGTTTGACCACTCTCTCCTTCCCTCTCTCCCTCGTTTGTCCACTCTCTCCTTCCCTCTCTCCCTCGTTCGACCACTCTCTCCTTCCCTCTCTCCCTGGTTTGACCACTCTCTCCTTCCCTCCACTCTCTCCTTCCCTCTCTCCCTCGTTTGACCACTCTCTCCTTCCCTCTCTCCCTCGTTTGACCACTCTCTCCTTCCCTCTCTCCCTCGTTTGTCCACTCTCTCCTTCCCTCTCTCCCTCGTTCGACCACTCTCTCCTTCCCTCTCTCCCTGGTTTGACCACTCTCTCCTTCCCTCCACTCTCTCCTTCCCTCTCTCCCTCGTTTGACCACTCTCTCCTTCCCTCTCTCCCTCGTTTGTCCACTCTCTCCTTCCCTCTCTCCCTCGTTCGACCACTCTCTCCTTCCCTCTCTCCCTGGTTTGACCACTCTCTCCTTCCCTCCACTCTCTCCTTCCCTCTCTCCCTCGTTTGACCACTCTCTCCTTCCCTCTCTCCCTCGTTTGTCCACTCTCTCCTTCCCTCTTTTCCTCGTTCGACCACTCTCTCCTTCCCTCTCTCCCTGGTTTGACCACTCTCTCCTTCCCTCCACTCTCTCCTTCCCTCTCTCCCTCGTTTGACCACTCTCTCCTTCCCTCTCTCCCTCGTTTGTCCACTCTCTCCTTCCCTCTCTCCCTCGTTCGACCACTCTCTCCTTCCCTCTCTCCCTGGTTTGACCACTCTCTCCTTCCCTCCACTCTCTCCTTCCCTCTCTCCCTCGTTCGACCACTCTCTCCTTCCCTCTCTCCCTGGTTTGACCACTCTCTCCTTCCCTCCACTCTCTCCTTCCCTCTCTCCCTCGTTTGACCACTCTCTCCTTCCCTCTCTCCCTCGTTTGTCCACTCTCTCCTTCCCTCTCTCCCTCGTTCGACCACTCTCTCCTTCCCTCTCTCCCTGGTTTGACCACTCTCTCCTTCCCTCCACTCTCTCCTTCCCTCTCTCCCTCGTTTGACCACTCTCTCCTTCCCTCTCTCCCTCGTTTGTCCACTCTCTCCTTCCCTCTCTCCCTCGTTCGACCACTCTCTCCTTCCCTCTCCCCCTGGTTTGACCACTCTCTCCTTCCCTCCACTCTCTCCTTCCCTCTCTCCCTCGTTTGACCACTCTCTCCTTCCCTCTCTCCCTGGTTTGACCACTCTCTCCTTCCCTCTCCCTCTCTTCAACCCTCTCCCTCCCTCTCTCTCTCTCCCCTCCCGTAAACACTGTCTGAGGTGTACCCAAACACAGTGCTTCCCTTTCCTGCCCAGTCTCTTTCCTCTCCACCCTGTCCAGTCAAAGCAAGTTTGTCTCTCCCTCTCTCCCTCCCTCCTCTCTTGTCCTGAGGACTGAGGGTCCTCTGTTTCTCTGTTCAGGACAGGAGTCTAGGGGAACAGAGACTTACATGGAGGGAACAAACCAGCTTCCCAACACTGCTCCAGCTGAGTGACTGCGTGTGTGAGTGTGACTGTGTGTGTGTGACTGTGTGAGTGTGTGTGTGTGTGTGTGTGTGTGTGTGTGTGTGAGTGTGACTGTGTGTGTGTGAGTGTGAGTGTGACTGTGTGTGTGTGTGAGCTCTCACCTCCTAGCGTGACGTTTCCATGTAGAAAGCGGCCCTGGTAGATTAGCCTCAGGATGTTAGGACTGCTAACCTGTTCCTCCTCCCAGTCTGAAAGAGAGATGAAGATCACCCTCATCATCATCATCGCTGTTGTCACCATCACCTATAGTATTCCCAGTTTTTCTGTGTGATTATGTCTCATGGGAGAGAGAAAGATAGAGAGACAGGAAGAGAAGAGGGAGAGAGGAGAGGGAAGAGAGGAGGGGGAAGAGAGGAGAGAGAGAGGAGATGGAAGAGAGGGGAGAGAAGAGAGGAGACGGAGAGGAGAGAGGGAAGAGAGGAGAGGGAGAGAGAGGAGAGGGAAGAGAGGAGAGGCGAGGGGAGAGGCGAGAGGGAAGAGAGGAGAGGGGAGAGGAGAGGGAGAGAGAGGGAAGAGAGGAGAGGGAGAGAGAGGGAGGGAGGGAGAGGAGAGGGAGAGAGAAGAGGGAAGAGAGGAGAGGGGAGAAGGAAGAGAGGAGAGGGAGAGGAGAGGGGAGAGAGAGGAGAGGGAGAGAGAAGAGAGGAGAGAGGGAAGAGAGGAGAGAGAGAGAAAAGAGGAGAGAGAGAGGAGAGGGGAGAGGGGAGAGGGAAGAGAGGAGAGGAGAGAGAGGAGAAGGAAGAGAGGAGAGGGAGAGGAGAGAGGGAAGAGAGGAGAGAGGGAAGAGAGGAGAGAGAGAAGAGAGGAGAGAGAGAGGAGAGGGGAGAGGGGAGAGGGAAGAGAGGAGAGGAGAGAGAGGAGAAGGAAGAGAGGAGAGGGAGAGGAGAGAGGGAAGAGAGGAGAGAGGAAAGAGAGGAGAGGGAAGAGAGGAGAGAGGGAAGAGAGGAGAGAGAGAGAAAAGAGGAGAGAGAGAGGAGAGGGGAGAGGGGAGAGGGAAGAGAGGAGAGGAGAGAGAGGAGAGGGAAGAGAGGAGAGGGGAGTGGAGAGAGGGAAGAGAGGAGAGAGAGAGGAGAGAGGAGAGAGGAGAGGGGAGAGGGAAGAGAGGGAGAGAGGCAGGGGAGTCTGGACACCATATGTGAATCCTAAACTAACCCACACACGCAGATGTGATACAGGACCTGTGAGGAGTTCTGGCCCAGGGCCTTCGAGTGATAGCTCCAGTATCTTTGAGCTCATTAAGGTGTAAGACGTCAGATTCCCACCAGAGTCCCTCTTCAGAGAGCTGTAAGCACCAGACACACACACTATGGTCTAGTCCAGTAGAATGTCATTTTAATACTACACGATGTAGGCGACAGCTTTGTGAGGTGTCACAAATGACTTTTTTTTTTGTCTAGTTACCGTTTTGCTCCAGGGACGTCCCCGAGACGATTTGAAGACATTCTCAGAACGTTGTGTCTTGGTCCCCGAGAGGTTTTTGTCGAAATCAAAATGTTTTCACGTGTCGTTTCCTGGTATCACGTGTCGTTTCCTGGTGTCACGTGTCGTTTCCTGGTGTCACGTGTCGTTTCCTGGTATCACGTGTCGTTTCCTGGTGTCACGTGTCGTTTCCTGGTGTCACGTGTCGTTTCCTGGTGTCACGTGTCGTTTCCTGGTGTCACGTGTCGTTTCCTGGTGTCACGTGTCGTTTCCTGGTGTCACGTGTCGTTTCCTGGTGTCACGTGTCGTTTCCTGGTGTCACGTGTCGTTTCCTGGTGTCACGTGTCGTTTCCTGGTGTCACGTGTAGTTTCCTGGTATCACGTGTCGTTTCCTGGTATCACGTGTCGTTTCCTGGTGTCACGTGTCGTTTCCTGGTGTCACGTGTCGTTTCCTGGTATCACGTGTAGTTTCCTGGTGTCACGTGTCGTTTCCTGGTATCACGTGTAGTTTCCTGGTATCACGTGTAGTTTCCTGGTATCACGTGTCGTTTCCTGGTATCACGTGTCGTTTCCTGGTATCACGTGTCGTTTCCTGGTATCACGTGTAGTTTCCTGGTGTCACGTGTCGTTTCCTGGTATCACGTGTAGTTTCCTGGTATCACGTGTCGTTTCCTGGTATCACGTGTAGTTTCCTGGTGTCACGTGTCGTTTCCTGGTATCACGTGTCGTTTCCTGGTATCACGTGTCGTTTCCTGGTATCACGTGTAGTTTCCTGGTATCACGTGTCGTTTCCTGGTGTCACGTGTCGTTTCCTGGTGTCACGTGTCGTTTCCTGGTGTCACGTGTAGTTTCCTGGTATCACGTGTCGTTTCCTGGTATCACGTGTCGTTTCCTGGTGTCACGTGTCGTGACATTTATATTACGAGATCATGTTTTCACATGTTTCTTTTACATGTTGATCAAATGTTATTACATTAAATTCACTTAAGATCACATGTGATCACGTGAAATCCCTGTGGTTTTTCTGTAAGGGTCACCCATTGGCCAGTTGTAATGTGTGCCTGTGAGGCAGGGCCGGCTCTGGGCATAAGCCACATAAGGGGCTTCATAAAACACATTTAATACATGTAATTGATATCATATGAACATGGCAAAATGTGTAGAATCTGATGAAATTTGTTTTAAAATTGCTATATTTTCTCTCCGCCCCATGGCAGAATACGTAGAATTGCAGGAAATTAACTTAATTTTTTTCTTCTCCGCAGCAGACTAAAACTAAAACTAACTAAAATGTTTCACCCGCCCCCCCCCCCCCCCCCCCCCCAAACCAAATCCCCCAAAAAGATAGAGCTGGCCCTGCTGTGAGGTGTCACCCACCCATTGGCCAGTTGTAAATGTGTGTCTGTGTGGTGTCACTCACCCATTGGCCAGTTGTAAATGTGTGTCTGTGTGGTGTCACTCACCCATTGGCCAGTTGTAAATGTGTGTCTGTGTGGTGTCACTCACCCATTGGCCAGTTGTAAATGTGTGTCTGTGTGGTGTCACTCACCCATTGGCCAGTTGTAAATGTGTGTCTGTGTGGTGTCACTCACCCATTGGCCAGTTGTAAATGTGTGTCTGTGTGGTGTCACTCACCCATTGGCCAGTTGTAAATGTGTGTCTGTGTGGTGTCACTCACCCATTGGCCAGTTGTAAATGTGTGTCTGTGTGGTGTCACTCACCCATTGGCCAGTTGTAAATGTGTGTCTGTGTGGTGTCACTCACCCATTGGCCAGTTGTAAATGTGTGTCTGTGTGGTGTCACTCACCCATTGGCCAGTTGTAAATGTGTGTCTGTGTGGTGTCACTCACCCATTGGCCAGTTGTAAATGTGTGTCTGTGTGGTGTCACTCACCCATTGGCCAGTTGTAAATGTGTGTCTGTGTGGTGTCACTCACCCATTGGCCAGTTGTAAATGTGTGTCTGTGTGGTGTCACTCACCCATTGGCCAGTTGTAAATGTGTGTCTGTGTGGTGTCACTCACCCATTGGCCAGTTGTAAATGTGTGTCTGTGTGGTGTCACTCACCCATTGGCCAGTTGTAAATGTGTGTCTGTGTGGTGTCACTCACCCATTGGCCAGTTGTAAATGTGTGTCTGTGTGGTGTCACTCACCCATTAGCCAGTTGTAATGTGTCTGTGAGGTGTCACCCACCCATTGGCCAGTTGTAAATGTGTGTCTGTGTGGTGTCACTCACCCATTGGCCAGTTGTAAATGTGTGTCTGTGTGGTGTCACTCACCCATTGGCCAGTTGTAAATGTGTGTCTGTGTGGTGTCACTCACCCATTGGCCAGTTGTAAATGTGTGTCTGTGTGGTGTCACTCACCCATTGGCCAGTTGTAAATGTGTGTCTGTGTGGTGTCACTCACCCATTGGCCAGTTGTAAATGTGTGTCTGTGTGGTGTCACTCACCCATTGGCCAGTTGTAAATGTGTGTCTGTGTGGTGTCACTCACCCATTGGCCAGTTGTAAATGTGTGTCTGTGTGGTGTCACTCACCCATTGGCCAGTTGTAAATGTGTGTCTGTGTGGTGTCACTCACCCATTAGCCAGTTGTAATGTGTCTGTGAGGTGTCACTCACCCATTAGCCAGTTGTAATGTGTCTGTGAGGTGTCACCCACCCATTGGCCAGTTGTAAATGTGTGTCTGTGTGGTGTCACTCACCCATTGGCCAGTTGTAAATGTGTGTCTGTGTGGTGTCACTCACCCATTGGCCAGTTGTAAATGTGTGTCTGTGTGGTGTCACTCACCCATTGGCCAGTTGTAAATGTGTGTCTGTGTGGTGTCACTCACCCATTAGCCAGTTGTAATGTGTCTGTGAGGTGTCACCCACCCATTGGCCAGTTGTAAATGTGTGTCTGTGTGGTGTCACTCACCCATTGGCCAGTTGTAAATGTGTGTCTGTGTGGTGTCACTCACCCATTGGCCAGTTGTAAATGTGTGTCTGTGTGGTGTCACTCACCCATTGGCCAGTTGTAAATGTGTGTCTGTGTGGTGTCACTCACCCATTAGCCAGTTGTAATGTGTCTGTGAGGTGTCACTCACCCATTAGCCAGTTGTAATGTGTCTGTGAGGTGTCACCCACCCATTGGCCAGTTGTAAATGTGTGTCTGTGTGGTGTCACTCACCCATTGGCCAGTTGTAAATGTGTGTCTGTGTGGTGTCACTCACCCATTGGCCAGTTGTAAATGTGTGTCTGTGTGGTGTCACTCACCCATTGGCCAGTTGTAAATGTGTGTCTGTGTGGTGTCACTCACCCATTAGCCAGTTGTAATGTGTCTGTGAGGTGTCACCCACCCATTGGCCAGTTGTAAATGTGTGTCTGTGTGGTGTCACTCACCCATTGGCCAGTTGTAAATGTGTGTCTGTGTGGTGTCACTCACCCATTGGCCAGTTGTAAATGTGTGTCTGTGTGGTGTCACTCACCCATTGGCCAGTTGTAAATGTGTGTCTGTGTGGTGTCACTCACCCATTGGCCAGTTGTAAATGTGTGTCTGTGTGGTGTCACTCACCCATTGGCCAGTTGTAAATGTGTGTCTGTGTGGTGTCACTCACCCATTAGCCAGTTGTAATGTGTCTGTGAGGTGTCACTCACCCATTAGCCAGTTGTAATGTGTCTGTGAGGTGTCACCCACCCATTGGCCAGTTGTAAATGTGTGTCTGTGTGGTGTCACTCACCCATTGGCCAGTTGTAAATGTGTGTCTGTGTGGTGTCACTCACCCATTGGCCAGTTGTAAATGTGTGTCTGTGTGGTGTCACTCACCCATTGGCCAGTTGTAAATGTGTGTCTGTGTGGTGTCACTCACCCATTGGCCAGTTGTAAATGTGTGTCTGTGTGGTGTCACTCACCCATTGGCCAGTTGTAATGTGTCTGTGAGGTGTCACTCACCCATTGGCCAGTTGTCGTAAACGTGTTTGGCGATGTCTGCGGCCGAGTCGTTGGGGGAGAACAGGAACTCTTTCGTCTTCCCACTGACCAGGATGAGACGTAGGTTAATCTGAAACACACAAGGGGATGAGGAGGGGATGAGGAGGGGATGAGGAGCTGCCACACAAACAGACCAGGCGGAGAAGAAATCACTTTAAAGCACGTTATCAAATCAGCTTATAGCTCATAGACTGAGAGAGCCCTGCAACACACACACACACACACACACTAGAGGGCAAACAACACAATTTCTCTCTCTCTCTCACACACACACACACACACAGGTACACACACACACAGTACAAGTACACACTACTATATTATCCCAACAAGCAGATCATGAAAGATTAAATGAATACTTTCAATATCACCACACACACACACACACACACACACACACACACACACACACACACACACACACACACACACACACACACACACACACACACACACACAAGCTGACGTCACATATTGGAAGCATCGTTGCCAACAACACAACCCGAATCAACATGTAACCAGGCTGTGTGACAATGTTTATGAACTCTTATTAAATAAAAAGGTATGGTATTGTTGACTTGGGTAGAAAAATATCCAAAAATACACAATGTACCTTCAGGAAACCGAACAGTGTTTCTACCTGCAGGAAACAGAACAGTGTTTCTACCTGCAGGAAACCGAACAGTGTTTCTACCTGCAGGAAACAGAACAGTGTTTCTACCTGCAGGAAACAGAACAGTGTTTCTACCTGCAGGAAACAGAACAGTGTTTCTACCTGCAGGAAACCGAACAGTGTTTCTACCTGCAGGAAACAGAACAGTGTTTCTACCTGCAGGAAACCGAACAGTGTTTCTACCTGCAGGAAACAGAACAGTGTTTCTACCTGCAGGAAACAGAACAGTGTTTCTACCTGCAGGAAACAGAACAGTGTTTCTACCTGCAGGAAACCGAACAGTGTTTCTACCTGCAGGAAACAGAACAGTGTTTCTACCTGCAGGAAACCGAACAGTGATTCTACCTGCAGGAAACCGAACAGTGTTTCTACCTGCAGGAAACAGAACAGTGTTTCTACCTGCAGGAAACCGAACAGTGTTTCTACCTGCAGGAAACAGAACAGTGTTTCTACCTGCAGGAAACAGAACAGTGTTTCTACCTGCAGGAAACAGAACAGTGTTTCTACCTGCAGGAAACCGAACAGTGTTTCTACCTGCAGGAAACAGAACAGTGTTTCTACCTGCAGGAAACCGAACAGTGTTTCTACCTGCAGGAAACAGAACAGTGTTTCTACCTGCAGGAAACAGAACAGTGTTTCTACCTGCAGGAAACAGAACAGTGTTTCTACCTGCAGGAAACCGAACAGTGTTTCTACCTGCAGGAAACAGAACAGTGTTTCTACCTGCAGGAAACCGAACAGTGATTCTACCTGCAGGAAACCGAACAGTGATTCTACCTGCAGGAAACAGAACAGTGTTTCTACCTGCAGGAAACCGAACAGTGTTTCTACCTGCAGGAAACAGAACAGTGTTTCTACCTGCAGGAAACCGAACAGTGTTTCTACCTGCAGGAAACAGAACAGTGTTTCTACCTGCAGGAAACCGAACAGTGTTTCTACCTGCAGGAAACAGAACAGTGTTTCTACCTGCAGGAAACCGAACAGTGTTTCTACCTGCAGGAAACAGAACAGTGTTTCTACCTGCAGGAAACAGAACAGTGTTTCTACCTGCAGGAAACAGAACAGTGTTTCTACCTGCAGGAAACAGAACAGTGTTTCTACCTGCAGGAAACAGAACAGTGTTTCTACCTGCAGGAAACCGAACAGTGTTTCTACCTGCAGGAAACCGAACAGTGTTTCTACCTGCAGGAAACAGAACAGTGTTTCTACCTGCAGGAAACAGAACAGTGTTTCTACCTGCAGGAAACAGAAAAGTGTTTCTACCTGCAGGAAACAGAACAGTATTTCTACCTGCAGGAAACCGAACAGTGTTTCTACCTGCAGGAAACAGAACAGTGTTTCTACCTGCAGGAAACAGAACAGTGTTTCTACCTTCAGGAAACCGAACAGTGTTTCTACCTTCAGGAAACCGAACAGTGTTTCTACCTTCAGGAAACCGAACAGTGTTTCTACCTTCAGGAAACCGAACAGTGTTTCTACCTTCAGGAAACCGAACAGTGTTTCTACCTGCAGGAAACAGAACAGTGTTTCTACCTGCAGGAAACCGAACAGTGTTTCTACCTGCAGGAAACAGAACAGTGTTTCTACCTGCAGGAAACAGAACAGTGTTTCTACCTGCAGGAAACAGAACAGTGTTTCTACCTGCAGGAAACAGAACAGTGTTTCTACCTGCAGGAAACAGAACAGTGTTTCTACCTGCAGGAAACAGAACAGTGTTTCTACCTGCAGGAAACCGAACAGTGTTTCTACCTGCAGGAAACAGAACAGTGTTTCTACCTGCAGGAAACAAAACAGTGTTTCTACCTGCAGGAAACAGAACAGTGTTTCTACCTGCAGGAAACAGAACAGTGTTTCTACCTGCAGGAAACAGAACAGTGTTTCTACCTTCTACCTATTCTGGTAACTTTCCCAAATTTCCCAGGCTGTCCAGAAATCCTGGCTTTAAGATTCCTGGAAACGGGAGGGAATAAGCAGGAAATCCTGAGTTTAACAAGAAATCAATTCATTCAAACTGGAAGAAGTAAAGCAACACTAAATCTACCATTAATAAAAAATAAAGTTTATTATTATTTATTAAATATAGTTTATTTAACTAAAGTTACTTGGGTAAAGTAGTTCACTACATCCAAACTACTTCATGATAAATTATCTAAACCTGAAATGGCAAAGACGACAAATTGCAGGAACAGATCAGTCTGGAGTCAGATGGTAATAGCAAGAACAGATCAGCCTACCAGATCAGATCTACCTCCCTCCATCTCTCCCTCTAGCTCTCCCTCTACCTCCATCTCTCCCTCTAGCTCTCCCTCTACCTCCATCTCTCCCTCTAGCTCTCCCTCTACCTCCATCTCTCCCTCTAGCTCTCCCTCTACCTCCATCTCTCCCTCTAGCTCTCCCTCTACCTCCATCTCTCCCTCTACCTCGCCCTCTACCTCGCCCTCTACCTCGCCCTCTAGCTCTCCCTCTAGCTCTCCCTCTAGCTCTCCCTCTACCTCCATCTCTCCCTCTACCTCCATCTCTCCCTCTACCTCCATATCTCCCTCTACCTCCATCTCTCCCTCCATCTCTCCCTCTAGCTCTACCTCCACATCTCCCTCTACCTCCATCTCTCCCTCTACCTCCATCTCTCCCTCTACCTCCATCTTTCCCTCTACCTCCATCTCTACCTCTACCTCCATCTCTACCTCTACCTCCATCTCTCCCTCTAGCTCTACCTCCATCTCTTCCTCTACCTCCACATCTCCCTCTACCTCCATCTCTCCCTCTACCTCCATCTCTCCCTCTACCTCCATCTCTCCCTCTACCTCCACCTCCATCTCTTCCTCTACCTCCATCTCTCCCTCTACCTCCATCTCTCCCTCTACCTCCATCTCTCCCTCTACCTCCATCTCTCCCTCTACCTCCATCTCTACCTCTACCTCCATCTCTACCTCTACCTCCATCTCTACCTCTACCTCCCTCACTCATGTATGTCCTCTTGTGATTGTGTTATTTCATCTGATGTTATCTGATACTCTTCTGTTTTGACAATGTATTTCCTGCCAATAAAGCTTTATAGAAGATAAGAGCGTGAGCGAGAGGGATAGAGAACAAGAAACAGGGATA
Source organism: Salvelinus namaycush (assembly GCF_016432855.1). Lineage (NCBI taxonomy): Eukaryota > Metazoa > Chordata > Actinopteri > Salmoniformes > Salmonidae > Salvelinus > Salvelinus namaycush. The sequence goes on along the minus strand of NC_052318.1, from coordinate 3,294,607 downwards.
AAGAGAGACTCACAGAGAGGGGGGAGCAAAAGAGACAGAAAGACGAAGAGAGAGACAGAGAGAGAGAGACTCACAGAGAGGGGGGAGCAAAAGAGACAGAAAGAAAGACGAAGAGAGAGACAGAGAGGGAGAGAGGGTCAAAGAGAGGGGGGGGGGGGAGAAGTCATTGCAGATTCTCTCTTTCGGTAACCATGGTGTTTCCACGGCACGTCACCATGACAACAGCCGGTGCAATGGTGAGTTGCTGACCTGGTAACACCTTCAACACAGAGCAACATGGATACCTATTCTACCTCACACTTGGCTTCTCTCTCTCACTCTCGTTCTACCTTCTCTCACCGTGCTCTTTCTCCATCCATCTAGTCTTCAACTCTACTGCTGTTCTCCCTCGCAGGCTCCCCCCTTGCTTTTCATTCTTTCTCTCCATCCCTCAGATTTTTCTGGTGTACCTCCTTTTCTCTCTCTCGCCCTCATGGCTCCCTCTCCTTCCCTGAAGGCAGGCCTCTTCTCCCTCTCCACCTCGGGGTACTCCATCCCCCTCTTTCTTTCTTCCACAAAGGGAATATTAAAACTTCTTAGGGCTAGGCCCCTTTTCTCTCAATTTCCACCTGAATGACGTGCCCAAAGTAAGCTGCCTGTTGCTCCGGCCCTGAAGCCAGGATATGCATATAATTGGTACCATTGGAAGGAAAACACTGAAGTTTGTAGAAATGTTAAAATGATGTAGGATAATATAACACAATAGATATGGTATGAGAAAATCCAAAGAAAAACCAACCAGTGTTTTTTTTTTGAGAGAGACCATCCTCTTAGAATGGCAAGTATGAGGCAAGTATCATTTAGAAAAGTAGCTCCCTGGATGCAATTCCTATGGCTTCCACGGGGTGTCAGCAGTCTATGATCAAGGTTTCAGGCTTGTAACTTCAAAAACGAAGAAGAAATATCAGTTTTAGAACAGGGATACAGTCTTGGAAATTTGTATTTGTGCGCGCCATGAAAACATTACGCACCTGCTAAAGTTTCCTATTGAACATACTTCCTTCCGTAAGAAATATTATAGTTTGATTACATTTCAGGGTGTCTGAGGAGTAAATAGTAAATTTGACTTGTTGAAACAAAGTTTAGGGGGTAGATTTTCAGATTTCTTTCTCTGCATGTTGAACAAGTGGATTACTCAAATCGATGGCGCCAAATAAACAGACTTTTTGGGATATAAAGAAGGATTTTATCTAACAAAACGACACCACATGTTATAGCTGGGACCCGTTGGATGACAAATCAGAGGAATATTTTCAAAAAGTAAGTGAATATTTAATCGCTATTTGTGAATTTATGAAACCTGTGCCGGTGTAAAAATATTTTGACGTGGGGCGTCGTCCTCAAACAATCGCATGGCATGCTTTCGCTGTAATAGCTACTGTAAATCGGACAGTGCAGTTAAATTAACAATAATTTAAGCTTTCAGCCGATATAAGACACCTGTATGTACCTAAATGTTTAATATCCATAATTTGTATGATTATTTATTTGAATTGCGAGCCCTCCAGTTCCACCGGAAGTTGTCCCGCTAGCGAGACGCCTAGCCCTGACTGTAGGAGGTGGTAATGAGGAGTCACAGTCAGGTGAGGGAAATCTATTCCATGACTGACTATCTACCTAAATCAACCAGCAGCTGGGGAGAAGGGAACAACACTCACTGCTTGAATTACTTATACATAGTGTACAATAATGATAACACCTTTTAATCCTTCCTAATGCACAGCGAGGCTTTCCCCCTGTGATATACAATATACAGCGAGGCTTTTCCCCTGATTTGAGTCCCTGGCGGCGTAGTGTGTTACTGATGGTAGGCTTTGTTACTTTGGTCCCAGCTCTCTGCAGGTCATTCACTAGGTCCCCCCGTGTGGTTCTGGGATTTTTGCTCACCGTTCTTGTGATCATTTTGACCCCACGGGGTGAGATCTTGCGTGGAGCCCCAGATCGAGGGAGATTATCAGTGGTCTTGTATGTCTTCCATTTCCTAATAATTGATCCCACAGTTGATTTCTTCAAACCAAGCTGCTTACCTATTGCAGATTCAGTCTTCCCAGCCTGGTGCAGGTCTACAATCTTGTTTCTGGTGTCCTTTGACAGCTCTTTGGTCTTGGCCATAGTGGAGTTTGGAGTGTGACTGTTTGAGGTTGTGGACAGGTGTCTTTTATACTGATAACAAGTTCAAACAGGTGCCATTAATACAGGTAACGAGTGGAGGACAGAGGAGCCTCTTAAAGAAGAAGTTACAGGTCTGTGAGAGCCAGAAATCTTGCTAGTTTGTAGGTGACCAAATACTTATTTTCCACCATAATTTGCAAATAAATTCATTACAAATCCTACAAAGTGATTTTCTGGAAAAAAAATTCTCATTTTGTCTGTCATAGTTAAGTGTACCTATGATGAAAATTACAGGCCTCTCTCATCTTTTTAAGTGGGAGAACTTGCACAATTGGTGGCTGACTAAATACTTTTTTGCCCCACTGTACATGTAGGTAGAGTTATTAAAGTGACTATGCATAGATGATAATAACAGAGAGTAGCAGCAGTGTAAAAGAGGCGGGGGTGGGTTAATGCAAATAGTCTGGGTAGCCATTTGATTAGGTGTTCAGGAGTCATATGGCTTGGGGGTAGAAGCTGTTTAGAAGCCTCTTGGACCTAGTCTTGGCGCTCCGGTACCGCTTGACGTGCGATAGCAGAGAGAACATTTAAACAAAGTGGGTTTGTGCCATGAAGTACAAAGAAAAGAGCTGCTGTTCATTTTTTCTTGAAACGTCAGATTTTTCATTTTACAATAACAGCCATACCTTTCTCCTTGTGCTAGCTTGGGTCCACTACTAGCTTCCTCACCCTGGTGTGGTGGCAGGTTGCTCGTTGTTGCATTTTAAAAAAAAAGCTTGTGCTTGACTACTACAAATCCATCCATTTTAAATGTTATTTGCAAGGTAGTTCGATTCTGGGCCGAAGATGGTGATAAATAATGAGCGTAACTGCTGCTTCTCTTCGACCTTTCACCTCCCGCTTACACCTCGACCCTACACCTCCCGCTTACACCTCGACCCTACACCTCCCGCTTACACCTCGACCCTACACCTCCCGCCTACACCTCGACCCTACACCTCCCGCCTTCACCTCCTGCCTACACCTCGACCCTACACCTCCCGCCTACACCTCCCGCCTACACCTCCCGCCTACACCTCGACCCTACACCTCCCGCCTACACCTCGACCCTACACCTCCCGCTTACACCTCCCGCCTACACCTCCCGCCTACACCTCGACCCTACACCTCCCGCCTACACCTCCCGCCTACACCTCGACCCTACACCTCCCGCCTACACCTCGACCCTACACCTCCCGCCTACACCTCCCGCCTACATCTCCCGCCTACACCTCGACCCTACACCTCCCGCCTACACCTCGACCCTACACCTCCCGCCTACACCTCCCGCCTACACCTCGACCCTACACCTCCCGCCTACACCTCCCGCCTACACCTCCCGCCTACACCTCGACCCTACACCTCCCGCCTACACCTCGACCCTACACCTCCCGCCTACACCTCGACCCTAAACCTCCTGCCTACACCTCCCGCCTACACCTCGACCCTACACCTCCCAACTACACCTCGACCCTACACCTCCCGCCTTCACCTCCTGCCTACACCTCGACCCTACACCTCCCGCCTACACCTCCCGCCTACACCTCGACCCTACACCTCCCGCCTACACCTCCCGCCTACACCTCGACCCTACACCTCCCGCCTACACCTCGACCCTTCACCTCCCGCCTACACCTCGACCCTTCACCTCCCGCCTACACCTCGACCCTACATCTCCTGCCTACACCTCGACCCTACACCTCCCGCCTACACCTCCCGCCTACACCTCGACCCTTCACCTCCCGCCTACACCTCCCAACTACACCTCGACCTTACACCTCGACCCTACACCTCCCGCCTACACCTCCCGCCTACACCTCGACCCTACACCTCGACCCTACACCTCCCTCCTTCACCTCCCGCTTACACCTCCCGCCTACACCTCGTGCCTCGTCTAAAGCCTCACAGAAGCTCAACATTGTATATTGCCACCTATTGAAGTAGTTCCAGGTTTGTGTTTGTGGAATTTGACTGCTGGGAAACGATGTGAGATTGTGCTGTATTTGATCATCTATACATGTAGATATAGATGTAGAATGTGTATAATCTACTTATCTATCACCCGAAACTGATTTGTGATGGTGCTGGAGACAAAAAGGCATAACTGGAGAAACAGGAAAGAGTCTCTGCACACTACCAGTACACTACCAGTACACTACCAGTACACTTCCAGTACTCTACCAGTACACTACCAGTACACTACCAGTACACTTCCAGTACACTACCAGTACACTACCAGTATACTTCCAGTACACTACCAGTACACTACCAGTATACTTCCAGTACACTACCAGTACACTTCCAGTACACTTCCAGTACACTATCAGTACACTACCAGTACACTTCCAGCACATGCAAAATATAAATATTACCACGAGCCGCCAATCAGCCAAACAGTGACTATGCCTTATCATTGTTGAGCGGTGGACTGTGTCCCTTGTTGATTGACATTATTATTCTGGTCCTGCCTCAGTAGAGGGTTGAGACAGACTGGCTGGCTAAGTTCCAATTCTCAACCCTTCCCCACAAAGTGTACAGCAGTAGAGCATCTGCAGATGGACTGTCCTGATTATCCAGATAAAGTGTAGCCTCTCGCTTTCTCTCCCTTATTCTCTCTCTGTTCCTCTACCCCCCATCTCCCTCCTCACTCTCTCTCTCTCTCTCTCTCTCTCTCTCTCTCTCTCTCTCTCTCTCTCTCTCTCTCTCTCTCTCTCTCTCTCTCTCTCTCTCTCTCTCTCTCTCTCTCTCTCTCTCTGTCCCTCTCCTCCCATCTCTCTCTCTCTCTGTTTGCCAGTTTTTATAGGTCAGAGATGGTAAATGTAAAACCTGTATTTACACAGTCAACTTCCTCTTCATTTTGTTTACTGTTAGAAGAGTATTGCACTGTTTCTCTAATGTACACACACACACACACACACACACACACACACACACACACACACACACACACACACACACACACACACACACACACACACACACACAGGTGCAGTGAAATGCAGGTGTTCCTAGCTCCAGCAGTTCACCCTTTGCTATGAGACTCGAAATTGAGCTCAGGTGCATCCTGTTTCCATTGATCATCCTTGAAATGTTTCTACAACTTGATTGGAGTCCACCCTGTGGTAAATTCAATTGATTGGACATGATAAGGTCCCACAGTTGACAGTGCATGTCAGAGCAAAAACCAAGCCGTGAGGTCGAAGGAATTGTCCATAGAGCTCCGAGACAGGATTGTGTCGAGGCACAGATCTGGGGAAGGATACCAAAACATTTCTGCAGCATTGAAGGTCCCCAAGAACACAGTGGCCTCCATCAGTCTTAAATGGAAGAAGTTTGGAACCACCAAGACTCTTCCTAGAGCTGGCCGCCCGGCCAAACTGAGCAATTGTGGGAGAAGGGCTTTGGTCAGGGAGGTGACCAAGAACCACTCTGACAGAGCTCCAGAGTTCATCTGTGGAGATGGGAGAACCTTACAGAAGGACAACCATCTCTGCAGCACACCACCAATTTTCCAAGCTGTTTAAAGGCACAGTCAACTTAGTGTATGTAAAATTCTGACCCACTGGAATTGTGACACAGTGAGTTATAAGTGAAATTATCTGTCTGTAAACAATTGTTGGAAAAATGACTTGTGTCATGCACAAAGTAGATGTTCTAACCGACTTGCCAAAACTATAGTTTGTTAACAAGAAATTTGTGGAGTGGTTGAAAAACTAGTTTTATTGACTCCAACCTAAGCGTATGTAAACTTCCGACTTCAACTGTATCTCTATAATCTCATCACATTAAGAGACCATACCACTGCTCTGTATAGGCAACTCACAGAGCAGATAGGGAAGTCATACCACTGCTCTATATAGGCAACTCATTAACAATGCATATAGGGAAGTCATACCACTGCTCTCTGTATAGGCAACTCACAGAGCAGATAGGGAAGTCATACCACTGCTCTATATAGGCAACTCATTAACAATGCATATAGGGAAGTCATACCACTGCTCTCTGTATAGGCAACTCATTAACGATGCACATAGGGAAGTCATACCACTGCTCTCTATATAGGCAACTCATTAACGATGCACATAGAGAAGCCATACCACTGCTCTCTGTATAGGCAACTCATTAACAATACACATAGGGAAGTCATACCACTGCTCTCTGTATAGGCAACTCATTAACAATGCACATAGAGAAACCATACCACTGCTCTCTGTATAGGCAACTCATTAACAATGCACACGGAGAAGTCATACCACTGCTCTCTGTACAGGCAACTCAATAACAATGCATATAGGGAAGTCATACCACTGCTCTGTCAAGCAACTCATTAACAATGCACATGGAGAAGTCATACCACTGCTCTCTGTATAGGCAACTCATTAACAATGCACATAGAGAAGCCATACCACTGCTCCACACCCTTTCAGAAGAAGGTATGCTGCTCTTGGACTGTAGCACCAGTTGTTGCACTACACCCTTGTGTACTGTAATGTAATGTAATGTAATGTGTAATGTAATGTAATGTAATGTAATGTAATGTAATGTGTAATGTAATGTAATGTAATGTGTAATGTAATGTAATGTAATGTAATGTAATGTAATGTAATGTAATGTAATGTAATGTAAAGTAATGTAATGTAATGTAATGTAATGTAATGTAATGTAATGTAATGTAATGTAATGTAATGTACTGTAATGTAATGTAATGTAATGTAATGTACTGTACTGTAATGTAATGTAATGTACTGTAATGTACTGTACTGTACTGTCATGTCATGTCATGTCATGTCATGTACTGTAATGTACTGTACTGTAATGTCATGTCATGTCATGTCATGTCATGTCATGTAATGTAATGTACTGTCATCTCATGTCATGTACTGTAATGTAATGTCATGTCATGTCATGTCATGTACTGTAATGTAATGTAATGTACTGTACTGTACTGTAATGTAATGTAATGTAATGTAATGCACTGTACTGTAATGTACTGTAATGTAATGTAATGTAATGTACTGTAATGTACTGTAATGTAATGTACTGTAATGTAATGTACTGTAATGTAATGTAATGTAATGTACTGTAATGTAATGTACTGTAATGTAATGTCATGTACTGTAATGTACTGTAATGTAATGTCATGTAATGTAATGTACTGTAATGTACTGTAATGTAATGTCATGTAATGTCATGTACTGTAATGTCATGTACTGTAATGTACTGTACTGTAATGTAATGTACTGTAATGTAATGTAATGTACTGTAATGTACTGTAATGTAATGTCATGTACTGTAATGTACTGTAATGTAATGTCATGTAATGTACTGTAATGTACTGTAGTACTAGGGACATGGTGTTTCCACTGATAGCCTGAAAGTGAAAGCTTGTGAGAGGCAGAATCAACAACCTCTGAATAATCAACAGCAACAAAAAAATCTGCTTTGTGAGAAGGTGTTTACCGTTTGAAAGTGTAAACCAAAGTTCACGGTTAGCCATTGTTATGTAAATGAAGCTGGAAAAGCCCCATTGTCTCGGTCCCAACTCAGAGGAGGTCCACTGAGGCTATGGCCCAGAGAGTCCCAGGCGCCGGCCGTGGAGGTGGGAACACTAAAGACTTCCTGGTAAATCACCATTGGAAACGCACCATAAATAAGTAGCGTTGTCCAAGAGAGAATGGCCCCTACGCTTTCACTGCAAGTTAAATAGTTGTTGGGACAGACAGACTCACAGACAGACTCACAGACAGACCGACAGACAGACTCACAGACAGACAGACAGACTCACAGACAGACTCACAGACAGACTCACAGACAGACTCACAGACAGACAGACAGACAGACAGACAGACAGACAGACAGACAGACAGACAGACAGACAGACAGACAGACAGACAGACAGACAGACAGACAGACAGACAGACAGACAGACAGACAGACAGACTGTAACAATTGTATTTCTGAGGACAAGGTTTGTCCCTCACACGCACAGTGTCTAGGATTTATGCAACAGGTTGAACACACACACACACACACACACACACACACACACACACGACAGTTAGCTAGCTAGTAATGAGTCACCTGTGTTTGACTGTGTTCCCTGTCTGTCTCCCTGCCCTGTCTGTCTCCCTGCCCTGTCTGTCTCCCTGCCCTGTCTGTCCCTCTGCCCATCTGTCTCCCTGCCCTGTCTGTCTCCCTGCCCTGTCTGTCCCTCTGCCCGTCTGTCTCTATTCCCTGTCTGCCCTCAGCTCCTGTCTGTCTCCCTGCCCTGTCTGTCCCTCTGCCCGTCTGTAATCTCTGCCCGTCTGTCTCTATTCCCCGTCTGCCCTCAGCTCCTGTCTGTCTCCCTGCCCTGTCTGTCCCTCTGCCCGTCTGTAATCTCTGCCCGTCTGTCTCTATTCCCCGTCTGCCCTCAGCTCCTGTCTGTCTCTCTGTCCTGTCTGCCCTCAGAACATGTCTGTCTCCCTGTCCTGTCTGCCCTCAGAGCATGCCTGTCGCTCTGCCTTGTCTGTTCTCAGACCCTGTCTGTCTCCCTGTCCTGTCTGTCTGTCTGTAAATATGTGTTACATACAACCTAACCTGATGACATAAGAGGCCTTGGTTCATAAGAGAGTTAACATCTTCAAACCCTGATAAAAAAACGTTGGTTATTACCTCTCCTAAACAGGTGTTCTACTCTGTTAGCCAGCACCTCTCCTAAACAGGTGTTCTACTCTGCTAGCCAGCACCTCTCCTAAACAGGTGTTCTACTCTGCTAGCCAGCACCTCTCCTAAACAGGTGTTCTACTCTGTTAGCCAGCACCTCTCCTAAACAGGTGTTCTACTCCTCTAGCCAGCACCTCTCCTAACCAGGTGTTCTACTCTGTTAGCCAGCACCTCTCCTAAACAGGTGTTCTACTCTGCTAGCCAGCACCTCTCCTAAACAGGTGTTCTACTCTGCTAGCCAGCACCTCTCCTAAACAGGTGTTCTACTCTGTTAGCCAGCACCTCTCCTAAACAGGTGTTCTACTCCTCTAGCCAGCACCTCTCCTAAACAGGTGTTCTACTCTACTAGCCAGCACCACTCCTAAACAGGTGTTCTACTCTGCTAGCCAGCACCTCTCCTAAACAGGTGTTCTACTCTGCTAGCCAGCACCTCTCCTAAACAGGTGTTCTACTCTGCTAGCCAGCACCTCTCCTTAACAGGTGTTCTACTCTGCTAGCCAGCACCTCTCCTAAAGAGGTGTTCTACTCTGTTAGCCAGCACCTCTCCTAAACAGGTGTTCTACTCTGCTAGCCAGCACCTCTCCTAAACAGGTGTTCTACTCCGCTAGCCAGCACCTCTCCTAAACAGGTGTTCTACTCTACTAGCCAGCACCTCTCCTAAACAGGTGTTCTACTCTGCTAGCCAGCACCTCTCCTAAACAGGTGTTCTACTCTGCTAGCCAGCACCTCTCCTAAACAGGTGTTCTATTCTGCTAGCCAGCACCTCTCCTAACCAGGTGTTCTACTCTGCTAGCCAGCACCTCTCCTAAACAGGTGTTCTATTCTGCTAGCCAGCACCTCTCCTAAACAGGTGTTCTATTCTGCTAGCCAGCACCTCTCCTAACCAGGTGTTCTACTCTACTAGCCAGCACCTCTCCTAAACAGGTGTTCTACTCTGCTAGCCAGCACCTCTCCTAAACAGGTGTTCTACTCTGCTAGCCAGCACCTCTCCTAAACAGGTGTTCTATTCTGCTAGCCAGCACCTCTTCTAAACAGGTGTTCTATTCTGCTAGTCAGCACCTCTCTTAAACAGGTGTTCTACTCTGCTAGCCAGCACCTCTCCTAAACAGGTGTTCTACTCTGCTAGCCAGCACCTCTCCTAAACAGGTGTTCTACTCTGCTAGCCAGCACCTCTCCTAAACAGGTGTTCTACTCTGCTAGCCAGCACCTCTCCTAAACAGGTGTTCTACTCCACTAGCCAGCACCTCTCCTAAACAGGTGTTCTACTCTGTTAGCCAGCACCTCTCCTAAACAGGTGTTGTACTCTGTTAGCCAGCACCTCTCCTAAACAGGTGTTCTACTCTGTTAGCCAGCACCTCTCCTAAACAGGTGTTGTACTCTGTTAGCCAGCACCTCTCCTAAACAGGTGTTCTACTCTGTTAGCCAGCACCTCTCCTAAACAGGTGTTCTACTCTGTTAGCCAGCACCTCTCCTAAACAGGTGTTCTACTACGCTAGCCAGCACCTCTCCTAAACAGGTATTCTACTCTGCTAGCCAGCACCTCTCCTAAACAGGTGTTCTACTCCGCTAGACAGCACCTCTCCTAAACAGGTGTTATACTCTGTTAGCCAGCACCTCTCCTAAACAGGTGTTCTACTCTGCTAGCCAGCACCTCTCCTAAACAGGTGTTCTACTCCGCTAGCCAGCACCTCTCCTAAACAGGTGTTCTACTCCGCTAGCCAGCACCTCTCCTAACCAGGTGTTCTACTCTGCTAGCCAGCACCTCTCCTAAACAGGTGTTCTACTCTGCTAGCCATCACCTCTCCTAACCAGGTGTTCTACTCTGCTAGCCATCACCTCTCCTAAACAGGTGTTCTACTCTGTTAGCCAGCACCTCTCCTAACCAGGTGTTCTATTCTGCTAGCCAGCACCTCTCCTAAACAGGTGTTCTACTCTGCTAGCCAGCACCTCTCCTAAACAGGTGTTCTACTCTGCTAGCCAGCACCTCTCCTAACCAGGTGTTCTATTCTGCTAGCCAGCACCTCTCCTAAACAGGTGTTCTACTCTGCTAGCCAGCACCTCTCCTAAACAGGTGTTCTACTCCTCTAGCCAGCACCTCTCCTAAACAGGTGTTCTACTCCGCTAGCCAGCACCTCTCCTAAACAGGTGTTCTACTCTGTTAGCCAGCACCTCTCCTAAACAGGTGTTCTACTCCGCTAGCCAGCACCTCTCCTAAACAGGTGTTGTACTCTGTTAGCCAGCACCTCTCCTAAACAGGTGTTGTACTCTGTTAGCCAGCACCTCTCCTAAACAGGTGTTCTACTCTGTTAGCCAGCACCTCTCCTAAACAGGTGTTCTACTCCGCTAGCCAGCACCTCTCCTAAACAGGTGTTGTACTCCGTTAGCCAGCACCTCTCCTAAACAGGTGTTCTACTCTGTTAGCCAGCACCTCTCCTAACCAGGTGTTCTATTCTGCTAACCAGCACCTCTCCTAAACAGGTGTTCTACTCCACTAGCCAGCTCCTCTCCTAAACAGGTGTTGTACTCTGTTAGCCAGCACCTCTCCTAAACAGGTGTTCTACTCTGCTAGCCAGCACCTCTCCTAAACAGGTGTTGTACTCTGTTAGCCAGCACCTCTCCTAAACAGGTGTTCTACTCCACTAGCCAGCACCTCTCCTAAACAGGTGTTGTACTCTGTTAGCCAGCACCTCTCCTAAACAGGTGTTCTACTCTGCTAGCCAGCACCTCTCCTAAACAGGTGTTCTACTCTGTTAGCCAGCACCTCTCCTAACCAGGTGTTCTATTCTGCTAGCCAGCACCTCTCCTAACCAGGTGTTCTATTCTGCTAACCAGCACCTCTCCTAAACAGGTGTTCTACTCCACTAGCCAGCACCTCTCCTAAACAGGTGTTGTACTCTGTTAGCCAGCACCTCTCCTAAACAGGTGTTCTACTCCACTAGCCAGCACCTCTCCTAAACAGGTGTTCTACTCTGTTAGCCAGCACCTCTCCTAAACAGGTGTTCTACTCTGCTAGCCAGCACCTCTCCTAAACAGGTGTTGTACTCTGTTAGCCAGCACCTCTCCTAAACAGGTGTTCTACTCTGTTAGCCAGCACCTCTCCTAAACAGGTGTTCTACTCTGCTAGCCAACACCTCTCCTAAACAGGTGTTATACTCCGCTAGCCAGCACCTCTCCTAAACAGGTGTTCTACTCTGCTAGCCAGCACCACTCCTAAACAGGTGTTCTACTCTGCTAGCCAGCACCTCTCTTAAACAGGTGTTCTACTCTGCTAGCCAGCACCTCTCCTAAACAGGTGTTCTACTCTGCTAGACAGCACCTCTCCTAAACAGGTGTTCTACTCTGCTAGCCAGCTCCTCTCCTAACCAGGTGTTCTACTCTGCTAGCCAGCATCTCTCCTAAACAGGTGTTCTACTCTGCTAACCAGCACCTCTCCTAACCAGGTGTTCTACTCTGCTAGCCAGCCCCTCTCCTCAACAGGTGTTCTACTCTGCTAGCCAGCACCTCTCCTAACCAGGTGTTCTACTCTGCTAGCCAGCACCTCTCCTAAACAGGTGTTCTACTCTGCTAGCCAGCACCTCTCCTAAACAGGTGTTCTACTCTGCTAGCCAGCACCTCTCCTAAACAGGTGTTCTACTCTACTAGCCAGCACCTCTCCTAAACAGGTGTTCTACTCTGCTAGCCAGCACCTCTCCTAACCAAGTGTTCTACTCTCTACACTGGAGTTGCTTACCAAGAAGACAGTGAATGTTCCTGAGTGGCCAAGTTACCGTTTTGACTTAAATCTACTTGAATCTATGGCAAGAACTGAAAATTGTTGTATAGCAATGATCAACAACCAATTTGACAGAGCTTGAAGAATTTAAAAAATAATTATAATGGGACAATGTTGCACAATCCAGGTGTGGAAAACTCTTAGACTCACAGCTGTAATCGCTACCTAAGGCGCTACCTAATTAACTTTTAACAAGGCACACCTGTAAACTGAAATGCATTCCATGTGACTACCTCATGAAGCTGGTTGAGAGAATGTCAAGACTGTGCAAAGCTGTTGTAGGCAAAGGGTGGCTACTTTGAAGAATCTCAAATATAAAATATATTTTGCTTTGTTTAACACTTTTTGAGTTACTACATGATTCCATATGTGTTATTTCATAGTTTTTATGTCTTCACAATGATTCTAGAATGTAGAAAATAGTAAAAATTAAATATAAACCATTGAATGAGTAGGTGTGTCTAAACTTTTGACTGGCACTGTATGTAAATTAGAGATTTCTATATTTCATTTTCAATAAATTTGCTAAAAAAAAACGTTTTCACTCTGTCATTGTTCGGGTATTGTGTGTTGGTGAGAAAAAAAGAATATAGAATCCATTTTAAATTCAGGCTGTAACTCAACAAAATGAGGAACAAGTAAAGGGGTAGGAAGACTTTCTGAAGGCACTGTATGGAAGGAAGGAAGGAAGGAAGGAAGGAAGGAAGGAAGGAAGGAAGGAAGGAAGGAAGGAAGGAAGGAAGGAAGGAAGGAAGGAAGGAAGGAAGGAAGGAAGGAAGGAAGGAAGGAAGGAAGGAAGGAAGGAAGGAAGGAAGGAAGGAAGGAAGGAAGATAGGAAAGGGAAACAAGGGAGGACATCTCATCTGTCATCTTCCTTTCTTTAATACACTCATCCATCCATCTGTCCATTCTCTATCACCTCACACAGGAAAGTCATCCCCTCTCCTCTCATCTGTCCATTTCCCCTCTCCTCTCATCTGTCCATTTCCCCTCTCCTCTCATCTGTCCATCCCCTCTGTCCTCTCATCTGTCCATCCCCTCTCTTCTCTCATCTGTCCTCTCCTCTGCCCATCCCCTCTCTCCTCTCCTCTGCCCTTCCCCTCTCTCCTCTCATCTGTCCATTTCCCCTCTCCTCTCATCTGTCCATTCCCTCTGTCCTCTCATCTGTCCATTCCCTCTGTCCTCTCATCTGTCCATCCCCTCTCTTCTCTCATCTGTCCTCTCCTCTGCCCATCCCCTCTCTCCTCTCATCTGCCCTTCCCCTCTGTCCTCTCCTCTGCCCTTCCCCTCTCTTCTCTCATCTGCCCTTCCCCTCTCTCCTCTCCTCTGCCCTTCCCCTCTCTCCTCTCATCTGCCCTTCCCCTCTCTCCTCTCCTCTGCCCTTCCCCTCTCTCCTCTCCTCTGCCCTTCCCCTCTCTCCTCTCATCTGCCCTTCCCCTCTCTCCTCTCCTCTGCCCTTCCCCTCTCTCCTCTCCTCTGCCCTTCCCCTCTCTCCTCTCCTCTGCCCTTCCCCTCTCTCCTCTCCTCTGCCCTTCCCCTCTCTCCTCTCTGACAGAAAGCAGTCATCCATTCTTACACTATTCCTCATCCCCTCTTTAATATGCTCATCTGTCCTATTACTCTTGTCAGCCATCCCTCGTTCCTCTCTCATCAGTCTTCAGCTCCATCTGATAGATTCCATCTCTCCTCATCGCTCTTCTCTCACACACACAGGCACAGAGTGCCACACAGCTGAGCCTCAACCTTGACTGTACCTCACACAGGCTAATAATAACAGGTTAACTAGTCAGGACACAGTGTGCTTTCAGACCAGCCTGCTCTACACAGAAATAATTAGGAGAGAAGAGAAGAGAAGAGAGAGGGATGGAGAGAGAGAGAAGAGAGAGGGATGGAGGAGGGAAGAGAGAGTGATGGAGAGAGAAGAGAGAGAGGGATGGAGAGAGAGAGAAGAGAGAGGGATGGAGGAGGGAAGAGAGAGGGATGGAGAGAGAAGAGAGAGCGGGATGGAGAGAGAAGAGAGAGAGAAGGATGGGAGAGAGATGGAGAGAGAAGAGGATGGGAGAGAGAAGAGCGAGAGAGGGATGGAAAGAGAAGAGAGAGGGATGGGAGAGAGAAGAGAGCGGGATGGAGAAGTAACCCAGCGCTGGTATAGTGGACAGAACACATGTTGGGTTTATTTTGACCCAGACAGTTGGGTTATTTGGATGATCCAAACATGGGTTAATTTAACTACTGTATCAGTTAGTATTTTTTACCATCATTTGGGTTGACCTAGCAGCTGTGTTTTTAGGTTTTCTTTAGGAGGTGTGGCCCATTAGGGGTGTGTCTTTTGGATAGTTATTCTTGGCCATCCGTGAGAGTAAATGTCATTCCTGTTCATCATGTTAAATTTGTACAACATTTTTCCTTGAATATTTTTACACATTACATATTCTAATATAAATTTCACATTACTATTATTTACATATTCCAACATTGAGATAAATGTTAAGATACTTAACAGGCATTTTACACAAATAACTGATGATTGGCTGAAAGAAATTGATAAGAATATTCTGTGATAGGGCTGGCCGATATGGCATAAAAATCATATCTCCATTTTTTTTTTTTACTTATTCATGATAAATATAAATAGATTTTTTTAAATGTTTTCTCTAAATAAGCATTGTTGTACAACTAAAGGTCAAACACCCTGCATTTCAAACAGTCAGCAATAATTGAATGAATTCAGGGATTAAATAGTTATAACACGACTAAATATAAGCCTTCGACAACCTTAAGACCCACTAATAATTTCATTATTTTATCAAAATAGTTTTAACCGCTATTATTTTAGTTGCAATAATCACTGATCTGTCTAAGTCTTTTTTATGAAAAAGGCCTTTTTTTTGTCACACATTTAACTAGAACCACGCATCATGCACATTCACTAATAATCACTCATTTCTTGTAGCAGGCATTAGTATATAGAAAATTAACAGAGGTCTCATCAACAATCTCTCAAGTTAACGGGGTCTCATCAACAATCTCTCAAGTTAACGGGGGTCTCATCAACAATCTCTCAAGTTAACGGGGGTCTCATCAACAATCTCTCAAGTGAACGGGGGTCTCATCAACAATCTCTCAAGTGAACGGGGGTCTCATCAACAATCTCTCAAGTTAACACAGGTCTCATCAACAATCTCTCAAGCCCACGAAGCTAGTGATTAGCCAGCTAATCTTTATATTTAATCTTTAGCCAGCTTGGATCTATTTGCTAGCTAACAAGGATGAACAGTTCAATTTGTATGAATACACCATCACGTCTGTCTCCAACAGCATGTTAAAGCCTGTCCACTTGGTTCAGATGTTGAAATCAAGTGGCCTACCTTATTTCTCAGAATGAGAACGAGTTGCCAATTCCTGACATCATCGTGTTTTATGCTTATTGCACATGTAAATAAAACACAGACTAGACAGCTCGTATAACAGTCTTTGGCTAAAATGCTGCCAATGTCGACACGAACTGAGCATTCATTTTCCATTATCAATGTTTATTGATCCTCTCGTTTCAGTAGTGTCTGCTCTTCGTGCAATTTGAGTAGTTGAGACATAAAAAGGGTATTGTTAGACAAGATAACTTCTCCCCTGTTACAGTAAAATAATGTCTCCATGTGTGTTGGTATCCATATGACCCATTTTTTGGGACCAAACCTCAAATGCAAATAGCGAGTTGAAACCGCTTGTCAGAGAGAAAGATGTGAGAAAGATGTCAACTTTGTTGGTGTGAGAGGCGGGGGGAGGGGCTTGGTGTGAGAGGCAGGGGGAGGGGCTTGGTGTGAGAGGGGGGAGGTGCTTGGCGTGAGAGGCGGGGGGAGGGGCTTGGTGTGAGAGGCAGGGGGAGGGGCTTGGTGTGAGAGGCGGGGGGAGGTGCTTGGCGTGAGAAGCGGGGGGAGGGGCTTGGTGTGAGAGGCGGGGGGAGGGGTTTGGCGTGAGAGGCGGGGGGAGGGGCTTGGCGTGAGAGGCGGGGGGAGGGGCTTGGGGTGAGAGGCGAGGGGAGGGGAGGGGCTTGGCGTGAGAGGCGGGGGGAGGGGCTTGGTGTGAGAGGCAGGGAGAGGGGCTTGGTGTGAGAGAAGGGGGGAGGGGCTTGGTGTGAGTAAACCATAGAGGAAGAGGCGAAGAGAGAGGTTTCACTTTAGCAAAAAAAGCAAAATAAGGCCAATGCGTTGCTATGGGTTTATTATGGACCTAAGCTTGTCACCTGCCTTCCCGCCATTGGGACAACGACTACCATTGTTGTGCATCTTGTCATTATATACAGATCTCTGGTGTAAATGAGAAGGTGCACAAAGGAGTGAAGGAGACGAGACCAAAAAAACAACACGAGAACAAGCGGACTAAACACTTATTAAAACGATACAGTCATATGGAATATGGCGCATAAACATAAAATAGATTGAACCGAATTAATTCGTATATCGCCCATCCCTATTCTGGGAGCTGTTTATTAGACTTCAGTGCAACTTTTGACATTATCAATAATAATCTGATGTTTTTTTAAAAACTTATGTGTTATGGCTTTACATCCTGTGCCATATCATGGCTTGAGAGTTACCTGTCTAACAGAACACAGAGGGGGTTCTTTAATGGAAGCCTCTCCAACATAATCCAGGTAGAATCAGGCATTCCCCAAGGCAGCTGTCTAGGCCCCTTGCTTTTTAATATATTTTCTCTAGTGATCTGCTACTTGCTTTGAGTAAAGCCTGTGTGTCTGTGTATACGGATCACTCAGCATTATACACGTTAGCTACAACAGCAAGAGAAATCACTGCAGTCACTTTTAGAACGGGTGGCAAGTAATAAACTAGCCCTAAATATTTCAAAAAACCAAAACCATTGTATTAGGGACAAACCTTAACTAAAACCTAAACATGAACTAACGATTGTAATGAATAATGTGGAAATTGAGCAAGTGGAGGTGACTAAACTGCCTGGAGTAACCCTGGATTGTAAACTGTCATGGTCTAAAGATATTGAAACAACAGTAGCTAAGATGGAGGGAGGTCTGTCCGTGATAAAGCGCTGCTCTGTTTTCTTAACAGTACTATCAACAAAACAAGTCCTACAGGCCCTAGTTTTATAAGACCTGGACTACTGCCTAGTCAGTTGTCCCAGAACATAGCAGGGCTGGCCCTTAAATGTACACAGAGAGCTAATATCAATAACATGCATGTGAATCTCTACTGGCTCAGAGTAGACGAGAGATTGACCTCATCACTACTTGTCTTTGTGAAAGGTATTGACATGTTGAAAGCAACGAGCTGTCTGTCTAAACTACTAGCACACAGATCAGACACCCATGCATACCCCACAAGACATGCCACTAGAGGTCTGTCTAAACTACTAGCACACAGATCAGACACCCATGCATACCCCACAAGACATGCCACCAGAGGTCTCTTCACAGTCCCCAAGTCCAGAACAGACTCTGGGAAACACACAGTACTACATAGAGCCATGACTACAAGGAACTCTATTCCACAGTACTACATAGAGCCATGACTACATGGAACTCTATTCCACAGTACTACATAGAGCCATGACTACATGGAACTCTATTCCACAGTACTACATAGAGCCATGACTACATGGAACTCTATTCCACAGTACTACATAGAGCCATGACTACATGGAACTCTATTCCACAGTACTACATAGAGCCATGACTACAAGGAACTCTATTCCACAGTACTACATAGAGCCATGACTACATGGAACTCTATTCCACAGTACTACATAGAGCCATGACTACATGGAACTCTATTCCACAGTACTACATAGAACCATGACTACATGGAACTCTATTCCACAGTACTACATAGAGCCATGACTACATGGAACTCTATTCCACAGTACTACATAGAGCCATGACTACATGGAACTCTATTCCACAGTACTACATAGAGCCATGACTACAAGGAACTCTATTCCACAGTACTACATAGAGCCATGACTACATGGAACTCTATTCCACAGTACTACATAGAGCCATGACTACATGGAACTCTATTCCACAACAAGGAACTCAAGCGAGCACAGATTTATAAAACAGATACAACTATACCTTATGGAATGCAGACTCTGAAGAGACACACACTGGCACACACACACACGCACGCACGCACGCACGCACGCACGCACGCACGCACGCACGCACGCACGCACACACACACACACACGCACACACACACACACTAAAACGCATTCTACACACACATACATATTGTAATGTTGTAATATTGTGGTATTATACAAGTTGTATTGTAGATATGTAGTGGTATAGTAATACAATGGGTTGTATAATGTGGTTTATTATACAGTGGGGAGAACAAGTATTTGACACACTGCCGATTTGGCAGGGTTTCCTACTTACAAAGCATGTAGAGGTCTGTATTTTTTTTAATCATAGGTACACTTCAACTGTGAGAGACGGAATCTAAAACAAAAATCCAGAAAATCACATTGTATGATTTTTAAGTAATTAATTTGCAAGGTCAACCACCCAACCCAGCAGTTGGGTCAGGAAGAGAGATGGAGATACTGTAGGAGGAAGAGAGATGAGATACTGTAGGAGGAAGAGAGATGAGATACTGTAGGAGGAAGAGAGATGAGATACTGTAGGAGGAAGAGAGATGAGATACTGTAGGAGGAAGAGAGATGAGATACTGTAGGAGGAAGAGAGATGAGATACTGTAGGAGGAAGAGAGATGGAGATACTGTAGGAGGAAGAGAGATGGAGATACTGTAGGAGGAAGAGAGATGAGATACTGTAGGAGGAAGAGAGATGAGATACTGTAGGAGGAAGAGAGATGAGATACTGTAGGAGGAAGAGAGATGAGATACTGTAGGAAGAAGAGAGATGAGATACTGTAGGAGGAAGAGAGATGAGATACTGTAGGAGGAAGAGAGATGAGATACTGTAGGACGAAGAGAGATGGAGATACTGTAGGAGGAAGAGAGATGAGATACTGTAGGAGGAAGAGAGATGAGGTACTGTAGGAGGAAGAGAGATGAGGTACTGTAGGAGGAAGAGAGATGAGATACTGTAGGAGGAAGAGAGATGGAGATACTGTAGGAGGAAGAGAGATGAGATACTGTAGGGGGAAGAGAGATGGAGATACTGTAGGAGGAAGAGAGATGAGATACTGTAGGAGGAAGAGAGATGAGATACTGTAGGAGGAAGAGAGATGAGATACTGTAGGAGGAAGAGAGATGAGATACTGTAGGAGGAAGAGAGATGAGATACTGTAGGAGGAAGAGAGATGAGATACTGTAGGAGGAAGAGAGATGAGATACTGTAGGAGGAAGAGAGATGAGGTACTGTAGGAGGAAGAGAGATGAGATACTGTAGGAGGAAGAGAGATGAGATACTGTAGGAGGAAGAGAGATGAGATACTGTAGGAGGAAGAGAGATGGAGATACTGTAGGAGGAAGAGAGATGAGATACTGTAGGAGGAAGAGAGATGAGATACTGTAGGAGGAAGAGAGATGAGATACTGTAGGAGGAAGAGAGATGAGATACTGTAGGGGGAAGAGAGATGAGATACTGTAGGAAGAAGAGAGATGAGATACTGTAGGAGGAAGAGAGATGAGATACTGTAGGAGGAAGAGAGATGAGATACTGTAGGAGGAAGAGAGATGGAGATACTGTAGGAGGAAGAGAGATGAGATACTGTAGGAGGAAGAGAGATGGAGATACTGTAGGAGGAAGAGAGATGAGATACTGTAGGAGGAAGAGAGATGAGATACTGTAGGAGGAAGAGAGATGAGATACTGTAGGAGGAAGAGAGATGAGATACTGTAGGAGGAAGAGAGATGAGATACTGTAGGAGGAAGAGAGATGGAGATACTGTAGGAGGAAGAGAGATGGAGATACTGTAGGAGGAAGAGAGGAAGAGAGATGAGATACTGTAGGAGGAAGAGAGGAAGAGAGATGAGATA
Source organism: Salvelinus namaycush (assembly GCF_016432855.1). NCBI lineage: Eukaryota > Metazoa > Chordata > Actinopteri > Salmoniformes > Salmonidae > Salvelinus > Salvelinus namaycush. Next base: position 3,273,960 of record NC_052318.1, on the reverse strand, counting down.
CTGTAGGAGGAAGAGAGGAAGAGAGATGAGATACTGTAGGAGGAAGAGAGGAAGAGAGATGGAGATACTGTAGGAGGAAGAGAGATGAGATACTGTAGGAGGAAGAGAGATGAGATACTGTAGGAGGAAGAGAGATGGAGATACTGTAGGAGGAAGAGAGATGAGATACTGTAGGAGGAAGAGAGGAAGAGAGATGAGATACTGTAGGAGGAAGAGAGATGAGATACTGTAGGAGGAAGAGAGATGAGATACTGTAAGAGGAAGAGAGATGGAGATACTGTAGGAGGAAGAGAGATGAGATACTGTAGGAGGAAGAGAGATGGAGATACTGTAGGAGGAAGAGAGATGAGATACTGTAGGAGGAAGAGAGGAAGAGAGATGAGATACTGTAGGAGGAAGAGAGGAAGAGAGATGGAGATACTGTAGGAGGAAGAGAGATGAGATACTGTAGGAGGAAGAGAGATGAGATACTGTAGGAGGAAGAGAGATGAGATACTGTAGGAGGAAGAGAGATGGAGATACTGTAGGAGGAAGAGAGATGGAGATACTGTAGGAGGAAGAGAGATGAGATACTGTAGGAGGAAGAGAGATGAGATACTGTAGGAGGAAGAGAGATGAGATACTGTAGGAGGAAGAGAGATGAGATACTGTAGGAGGAAGAGAGGAAGAGATATGAGATACTGTAGGAGGAAGAGAGATGAGATACTGTAGGGGGAAGAGAGATGAGATACTGTAGGAAGAAGAGAGATGAGATACTGTAGGAGGAAGAGAGATGAGATACTGTAGGAGGAAGAGAGATGAGATACTGTAGGAGGAAGAGAGATGAGATACTGTAGGAGGAAGAGAGATGGAGATACTGTAGGAGGAAGAGAGATGAGATACTGTAGGAGGAAGAGAGATGAGATACTGTAGGAGGAAGAGAGATGAGATACTGTAGGAGGAAGAGAGATGAGATACTGTAGGAGGAAGAGAGGAAGAGAGATGAGATACTGTAGGAGGAAGAGAGATGAGATACTGTAGGAGGAAGAGAGATGAGATACTGTAGGAGGAAGAGAGATGAGATACTGTAGGAGGAAGAGAGATGAGATACTGTAGGAGGAAGAGAGATGAGATACTGTAGGAGGAAGAGAGATGAGATACTGTAGGAGGAAGAGAGATGAGATACTGTAGGAGGAAGAGAGATGAGATACTGTAGGAGGAAGAGAGATGAGATACTGTAGGAGGAAGAGAGATGAGATACTGTAGGAGGAAGAGAGATGGAGATACTGTAGGGGGAAGAGAGATGAGATACTGTAGGAGGAAGAGAGATGAGATACTGTAGGAGGAAGAGAGATGAGATACTGTAGGAGGAAGAGAGATGGAGATACTGTAGGAGGAAGAGAGATGAGATACTGTAGGAGGAAGAGAGGAAGAGAGATGAGATACTGTAGGAGGAAGAGAGATGGAGATACTGTAGGAGGAAGAGAGATGGAGATACTGTAGGAGGAAGAGAGATGAGATACTGTAGGAGGAAGAGAGATGAGATACTGTAGGAGGAAGAGAGATGGAGATACTGTAGGAGGAAGAGAGATGAGATACTGTAGGAGGAAGAGAGGAAGAGAGATGAGATACTGTAGGAGGAAGAGAGGAAGAGAGATGAGATACTGTAGGAGGAAGAGAGATGAGGTACTGTAGGAGGAAGAGAGATGAGATACTGTAGGAGGAAGAGAGATGAGATACTGTAGGAGGAAGAGAGATGAGATACTGTAGGAGGAAGAGAGATGAGATACTGTAGGAGGAAGAGAGGAAGAGAGATGAGATACTGTAGGAGGAAGAGAGGAAGAGAGATGAGATACTGTTGGAGGAAGAGAGATGAGATACTGTAGGAGGAAGAGAGATGGAGATACTGTAGGAGGAAGAGAGGAAGAGAGATGAGATACTGTAGGAGGAAGAGAGGAAGAGAGATGAGATACTGTTGGAGGAAGAGAGATGAGATACTGTAGGAGGAAGAGAGGAAGAGAGATGAGATACTGTAGGAGGAAGAGAGGAAGAGAGATGAGATACTGTTGGAGGAAGAGAGATGAGATACTGTAGGAGGAAGAGAGATGGAGATACTGTAGGAGGAAGAGAGATGAGATACTGTAGGAGGAAGAGAGATGAGATACTGTAGGAGGAAGAGAGATGAGATACTGTAGGAGGAAGAGAGATGAGATACTGTAGGAGGAAGAGAGATGAGATACTGTAGGAGGAAGAGAGATGGAGATACTGTAGGAGGAAGAGAGGAAGAGAGATGAGATACTGTAGGAGGAAGAGAGATGGAGATACTGTAGGAGGAAGAGAGATGAGATACTGTAGGAGGAAGAGAGATGAGATACTGTAAGAGGAAGAGAGATGAGATACTGTAGGAGGAAGAGAGATGGAGAAACTGTAGGAGGGAGAGAGATGAGATACTGTAGGAGGAAGAGAGATGAGATACTGTAGGAGGAAGAGAGATGAGATACTGTAGGAGGAAGAGAGATGAGATACTGTAGGAGGAAGAGAGATGAGATACTGTAGGAGGAAGAGAGATGAGATACTGTAGGAGGAAGAGAGATGAGATACTGTAGGAGGAAGAGAGGAAGAGAGATGAGATACTGTAGGAGGAAGAGAGATGGAGATACTGTAGGAGGAAGAGAGATGAGATACTGTAGGAGGAAGAGAGATGAGATACTGTAGGAGGAAGAGAGATGAGATACTGTAGGAGGAAGAGAGATGAGATACTGTAGGAGGAAGAGAGATGAGATACTGTAGGAGGAAGAGAGATGGAGATACTGTAGGAGGAAGAGAGATGAGATACTGTAGGAGGAAGAGAGATGAGATACTGTAGGAGGAAGAGAGGAAGAGAGATGAGATACTGTAGGAGGAAGAGAGATGGAGATACTGTAGGAGGAAGAGAGATGAGATACTGTAGGAGGAAGAGAGATGAGATACTGTAGGAGGAAGAGAGATGAGATACTGTAGGAGGAAGAGAGATGAGATACTGTAGGAGGAAGAGAGATGAGATACTGTAGGAGGAAGAGAGATGAGATACTGTAGGAGGAAGAGAGATGAGATACTGTAGGAGGAAGAGAGATGAGATACTGTAGGAGGAAGAGAGATGAGATACTGTAGGAGGAAGAGAGATGAGATACTGTAGGAGGAAGAGAGATGAGATACTGTAGGAGGAAGAGAGATGAGATACTGTAGGAGGAAGAGAGATGAGATACTGTAGGAGGAAGAGAGATGAGATACTGTAGGAGGAAGAGAGATGAGATACTGTAGGAGGAAGAGAGATGAGATACTGTAGGAGGAAGAGAGATGAGATACTGTAGGAGGAAGAGAGATGAGATACTGTAGGAGGAAGAGAGATGGAGATACTGTAGGAGGAAGAGAGATGAGATACTGTAGGAGGAAGAGAGATGAGATACTGTAGGAGGAAGAGAGATGAGATACTGTAGGAAGGAAGAGAGATGAGATACTGTAGGAGGAAGAGAGATGAGATACTGTAGGAGGAAGAGAGATGAGATACTGTAGGAGGAAGAGAGATGAGATACTGTAGGAGGAAGAGAGATGAGATACTGTAGGAGGAAGAGAGATGGAGATACTGTAGGAGGAAGAGAGATGAGATACTGTAGGAGGAAGAGAGATGAGATACTGTAGGAGGAAGAGAGATGAGATACTGTAGGAGGAAGAGAGATGAGATACTGTAGGAGGAAGAGAGATGAGATACTGTAGGAGGAAGAGAGATGGAGATACTGTAGGAGGAAGAGAGATGAGATACTGTAGGAGGAAGAGAGATGAGATACTGTAGGAGGAAGAGAGATGGAGATACTGTAGGAGGAAGAGAGATGAGATACTGTAGGAGGAAGAGAGATGGAGATACTGTAGGATGAAGAGAGATGAGATACTGTAGGAGGAAGAGAGATGAGATACTGTAGGAGGAAGAGAGATGAGATACTGTAGGAGGAAGAGAGATGGAGATACTGTAGGAGGAAGAGAGATGAGATACTGTAGGAGGAA